>NW_017215460.1:0-13897 GCF_001704415.2 Capra hircus
GCTTGTCATACACAGAATTCAGTGCTTGTCCCACGTGGTTACTGAAAAAAAAAAACTGTCAGATTGTCTTTCAAAGGGGGCTCTGCGTGCATCGCACCAGTATCTTGAGTATGTTTTTGTATGATAGTTTACTATCAGTATACCCTCAGTGGCCAGGTGTCTATTTCAGTCGTTACCAATTATGAATGGGCTTGTTTGCTCTAGTGTTCTTGGACAATTCGAGTACAGTTTCTTTGTCAGATGTGCATTTTTTAGGAAAAGAGTTGTATTGATTGTTGGCTGTGTTGCATCTTTGTGTGTGGGCTTTTCTCTAGTTTTGGTGAGCATGGGCCATAACGAGTGGTTTGCAGGCTTCTCACTGCAGTGTGTCCTCTTGTTGAGGGGCACAGGCTCACGGGCTTCAGTGGCTGCGGCATGTGAACTCGGCATCGTGGCTTCCAGGATCTAGAGCACAGGCTCGGCAGTTGTGGCACACGGGCTCCATAGGATGTGGCATCTTCCCATCCTAGGGATCGCACATGCATCTCCAGCACTGGCAGGTGGATTCTTGACTATGGAACCACCAGGGCATATTTGAGATTCTAGTTTTCCACACACGTATCTAGTGAAAGAGGCCAGGATCAAGAGGCATGGCAGCTGGGAATCCTCAGCCACAGCTCTGGTGTGCTATCCAAAGCTCTGGGGCCTTTGGTGAGCAGCTCAGCTTCCCTGGGACTGTTTCCTCCCGTCAGAAATGCCCTGCTTTTGGACTGTAGCCCACCAAGCTCCTCTGTCCCTAGGATTTCTGAGACCAGAGTACTGCAGGTGGTGCCATTTCCTTCTCTGCTGCTGCTGCCACGTCGCTTCAGTCGTGCCTGACTCTGCGCGACCCCATAGACAGC
This sequence comes from Capra hircus, assembly GCF_001704415.2. Lineage (NCBI taxonomy): Eukaryota > Metazoa > Chordata > Mammalia > Artiodactyla > Bovidae > Capra > Capra hircus. The sequence continues at coordinate 882 of NW_017215460.1, forward strand.
AGCCTACCAGGCTCCTCTGTCCCTGGGATTCTCCAGGCAAGAACACTGGAGTGGGTTGCCATGTCCTCCTCCAGTACATGAAAGTGAAAAGTGAAAGTGAAGTCACTCAGTGAAGTCGTGTCCGACTCTTAGTGACCCCGGGGTTGCAGCCTACCAGGCTCCTCTGTCCGTGGGATTCTCCAGGCAATGGTACTGGAGCGGGCTGCCATTGCCTTGTCTGATTTCCTTCTCTGCAAGATAGCGTTTTGAAGCTCTTTTCTCCTGGATATTGCTTTTGATGAAGGAAGGGGGTTCCCTTCCAGGGCTTGAGAGTGAGTTCTTGTCTGACACTGGGCAATGAGTTGTCTGAGGAGAGGAGTGCTGTCCAAGCGAGAGGCTTCATTGGGAAGGGCTGCCGGGGTGGAGGGCAGGAGGGTGAGGGAAACGGAGAGAACCACTCTGTCACGTGGCTCGCACTCTCAGGTTTTATGGTCATCGGGTTCATTTCTGGTTTGTCTCTTGCCAGGCATTCTGAATTGGGATCCTTCTTGGGGCACACGCATCACTCAGCCGAGATGGATTCCAGCGAAGTGCATCCTGGGAGGTTGGTAGGACCTCTGAACTGGAGCCTCCCATCTCCTGACCTCTCCAGAATTCTGGTTGGTGGTAGCTTGTTCGTTCCTTGTTCCTTCCCAGGACCTCCTGTTGTGAGATGACTCCTGCAAGTGTTTTCTTTTCTCTGTTGCCTGGCCAGGGTGGGTGGTCCGTGGTTCATTTAGCAGTTTCTTTTTGGTTCTCTCGAGTAAGGTCCTCCACAGGGTAAATGTATGAAATGATAAAAGGCAATGTGTTAACTCATTTGTATTCATAATTGGGTAAGTTGGCTTGTTTTGTGTATGTTAGACCTGATCACCAGACCGAAGGTCATGTAGAACGTTTGTAGTTTTCTAAAATTTCAATAGTTTTTAAAATGGAGTTACCTTGTTGCAAAGTTTGTGTGTATGTTCATATTTTTTTAAACAGTTATTTCTTTTTAGTTGATTGATCATTGCTTTACAATATTGGTTTGATTTGTCATACATCCACATGAATTGACCATAGGTGTACCTATGTCCTCTTGCTCTGGAATCTCCCTCCCACCTCGCACGCATTCCCACCTCTCTAGGTTACTACTGAGCCCCAGTTTGAGTTCCCTGAATCATACAGCAAATTCCCATTGGTTGTCTATTTACAAAGGTTGGTGTACCTGCATCCATGCTGCTCTCTCCATTCATCTCACCCTCTCCCTCTTGTTCCCCACCCTCGTCTGTAAGTCTGTTCTCTATGTCTGCACCTCCATTGCTGCTCTGTGAACAGACTCGTCAGTACCATCCTTCTAGATTCCATGTTTTTCTCTCTTTGACTGACTTCCCTCCCCTTTATTAGAACAAACTCACATGTGTTCCTTTTTATGGCTGCATTCCATACAGGCTCTGATTGTTCCTTAGCCATGTTTTGCGGAGGGTCATGGAGCTATTCTGCTCCATTTCAGTTTGGGCTTCCAGTCTGAGTGCTCGCAGCAGAGCTGCTTCTGGGTGAGCCCTCTGAGGTCTGTGAGCGCCGGGCTGCCCGCTCTTCTCCTGTGGCCCGCAGGGGGCGCCAAAGCCCCCTCTGACCCGCGGGCGCAGGACGCTTTGCCTTTAGGCTCTGCCCCGTGAGCAGCTGGCGGGAGCTTTGTCTCCTCAGGACCATCAGGGCTCAGGCTTCTGGATAACAGGGCTGCATCCAGGCTGAGAGGAGCAGGGGTTGCCTCAGTGCCCACCAGCAGGGAGGCGCTGCAAGAGCGAAAAATGAGGACGGAGTAGACGTTTCCTGTGTCCAGCTGAGGGCTGACTGGAGGTCCATCTCGGAGGACTCAGGGGAAAGAGCTCCGTGTGCAAAGCGGTGGTTTTCAGTTCGATTTGCGTTAGATGATGTAGAGGATGAACACTGATGTTCTTCCGTGTAGGTGGCGTTTTCCTGTCACTGTTTCTTGAGAAGACTGTCCTTTCCTCTTCGCTCGTTCCTGGTTTGATTTTCAGGAACTGACCATGTACATGTGGGTTCGTTTCTGGGCTCTCTATTCTCTCCTGGAGTCCATGTGTCTGTGTTCCTGCCAGTTCCTCACTGTGGTGGTCACTACAGCTCCGTGATGTAGTTTGAAGAGGGTTAGGAAGATGCCCTCCAGCTGTGTTCCTCTTTCTCAGAGTCTTTTTGGCCGTTTAAGGTCCTGGTCAACAGTAGCAGTCTAATATGAGGAATATTTCTATTTCTGTGAAAAATGCCATTGAATGTTATTTTGTGATTGCAGTCCGTGTATTTGTTGATGACTTTGGTTGGAATGGACCTTTTAATTCCTCATTGTTCCAGTGCATGAGCGTGGAATAGTTTTCTGTGTATTTGTGTTTTCTTTGGTTTCTTTATCAGTGCTTTCTAGTTTTCTGACTACTGGTCTTTTATGTTCTTGATTAAGTTTGTTGCTAGATGTTTTATTTAAGTGGGAGTTTCTTAATTTTTTTTCTGATTGTTATGAGTGTCTAGAAATGCAAGTGATTTTTGGACTGTAAATGGTAGTCTATTATATGATTGTAAATTGATCCCAAATGATTCAGCTTTACTGAAAGTAGTCTAACAACATTTTGTGAAGTGATGTGGAACGTTTTATCTGTAACATCTGTTTCTCCTGCAGTAGGTCATCCAGAGGACCCAAGACATGGTGGTTACTAAGAGACTTCCCACAGTACTTCTTCATTCCACGTGGACTCCTTCAAGGGCAGTGAGCATCGCAGCTTCCCTTGAACTTCGTCTGGGTAAGTCTTGGCCTGTATCAGAAAGCTTCCTGCCTGTCTACTCTAAATTTCTTTTGTGGTATTGACATGTTGTTTTGAAACCTAGTATACTTTCCAGTCATTTAAAATGTACAGAAAATGCCTAAGCAATGGGAACAAGTGCTAGCATTTGCCACATCATCTAAAAGACTCTATGTGTTTTATCCAAAATGGGTACCTTCTGCAGAACCAGCACATAATCTCCAAAACAGGAAATCATATGGTATCTACGTTATAATGTAATCCACCGCCCACTTCCACTTTGCAATGTTCAAGTGTATGAATATACTTTTGTTTCCATCTTCATCCTTTTTCTTTATTTAGAGTGTTACTGAGATTTTCAGTTATTTGACAAAACTTGATGGATTTAAAGCAGACATGGTGAATAAGGGTTCTGGGTGGCCTTTTCTATGTGGATTTTTTTTTCACTGAAGATGGTTTGAATATTTATTTCGTGTTGTAACATGTATGAATCCTGCATTCTTTCTCCCCCCATAGTAATGAAAAATCAATACTATGCCATTTACCATTTAGATATTTGTAAGCATACAGTGTTGTAGCAGACAACCTTTTCTTGTTTTGCAACCAGTTTAATAATGTGCACCTGTGCGTGCTTTGGACAAACTCAGGAAACTGAGTCAGTGACTGAAATGGCCAAGATATCACCTTAGATTCCATCTTCATCTGAAAACAAACAGGCACTTCCTGGTGGTCCAGTGGCTGAGACTGGACACTCCCAAAGAAGGAGGCCCAGGTTCATTTCCTGATCCAAGAACTAGATCTCCATGCCACAACAGAGAATTTGCATGCTGTAGCTAAATATCTGGCTGCTCAATGAGGTTGACCTGGCGCCAGCCAAATGAAAACAGAAACAAATATTTAAAAAAATACAACCAAAGGAAAGGAAGGTATGGTGGCTGTGCAGATTTACGGCTTAGCTTTCCCTATCGATAGAAAAGAAAAAAGAGTTTCAAAAGACTGTGTCTCATCCTTCTATCTGGCATATAGAGAGGATTCCTTTGAAATGAGATTTCTCTGGTAAATGTGACTCACAGAAGAGCTGTCTTGAACTTGGGTTTCAGAGATGATCATGTGTCCTCTAAAAAAATAAAAGTTAATTGGGTCCAACTAATCCTCATGCTGAGGTGGTATATTTTGTGGTAGCATTTGCTCCCCTTCACTTTGCATGTATCCCCATTTGTTTACATGTCATCTACTGAAGACATCCTGATATTTGAAAGTTTGTAGTGATTCAAGTCGAGCTGTTGTATATAATCATGCGATCCTTTTTTGTCTGGACATGTTTTCAAAGCTGTTAGTAAGTGCTGGACATGAAGGATTCAGGTCACAGGTGAGCCTTGTTTAGCTGTGGAAAAATCCAGCTATGTTTCTCTGTGGCTTGTGGGATTTCTGGGGTAAGGGATCGAACTAGAGTGTCTTGCATTGTCAGGCAGATTCTTTACCACTGAGAGCCACCGGAGAAGCTGTGCCCTACCCCCTTTTCTTGGAGTTGACTGGAATCTAATAGGTGTGCAGTGCTACCTCACTGTTTATTTAGTTTGTCATTTTCCTAATGCTATGTGGTTTTGAGTCTTTTTGATAGGCTTATTTACTATCTTTATATTTTTGGAGGGCAGGTGTTTAGGTGTAATCATATTTTATGAGATTGTTCTAGATTTTTTGGTAATATTGGAGAACAATCCTTTATCAGATATCTATTTTATAAATATAGTTTCCTGTGGCTTGTGTTTAAGTTTGTGAATAAGGTTTTTCACCGTTTCAATTTCTAATTTTTTAAAGTTGATGTTATATGTGTTTTCTATCCTTTTTTGGATAGCCTTTAGTGTGTTGTTGTTGTTGTTAATTTTATAAGCAGAAGGTGAGGTACCGTAGATACAGTTTTAAGCTAAGCTGAGTGCCACAGATACAGTTTTGCCTTTTGTCTGTTGAGAAGTTTGAGTGAGTTTGGTGTACACTGTAACATTATGTCTACATTCATTTGACTGGATATAGCTTCCAGTTATTTGTCTAATTGGTTTTGGAGATATGATGGGAAGTCAGTTTTCCAAGGAAACTGAGGTCCATGAAACATGAACTCTTTTCGATCGGTCGGAATCACTTTCTGCTATTTTCTGACAGATTTGACTTGTTTGGATATCTCATATGAGCGGAATCACAGAACGTTTGTCTTTTTTTGGTCTGGTTTATTTCACTTAATCTAATGACCATAAGGTTTGTCCACATTGTCGGCATTGTCAGAATTACTGACTTTGAAGGGCCGAATCAGATTCCATTGTGTGTATACCACAGTTTGTTTATGGAATTGGCTGCCATGGACACTTCGATTGCTTCTGTTTGTTTGCCAGTGTGAATCATGCTGTTTGTGAGTATGACGGAAGGAGTAGTCCATTTTTTTCAGCCCCCTTTCCCAATCCTTTTGGGTACATAGCATGAATTGGAATCGGAACTATGTATTTCTTCCACGTGTTCGTTTTGGAGTCATTTGTGTAATGTCTTGCAGAGTGGCAGCACCATTTAATGTACTTTTTTGTATGGTGAATACCGTTCAAGCTTCTGAATATACCTTGCGTTGCATATTCAGTCTCCCACCAACGGACACTTGAATGAGTTCTACTTTGAGCTATTGTGAATGTCACTATGAATATTTGTGTACCAGTTTTTGTTTGAATTATTAACAAATACATTACCATATATAAAAAGAAGCCACAAGGACCTACTGTACAGTTTAGGAAACTATTAAATATCTTATGATGATGTATAATGCAGAGAATCTCCAAAGGAATATATGAAAGCACATAATAACCATGATATTTATTGTGGCAACACTATGAGTTATCATAGCACTACTCAACGTGTATTTATACATGTCACTAAAATATTTACATCTGTAAGGATATTATAAAAATTATATAAAATCAAGAATTCAAACAGAGAATAAATAACTTCCTGTCATTGCTCGTCATCATTTATACACTCATACTACCTGTAACACTCATTGTATAAGTGCTGGACTAGCAATTGACATTCTTGTAAACCAAGAGATTGTGAAGGTGTAAGGAAATATAGCTTATTGAATTCCTTAATGAAGGATTCTAGAACTCTATGTCCATGAAGTGAATGAAATTCCGTTTTAGTGAGCCACATTCTTACTAGAGTGATGAGCCTCCACCCAACCCAACGTTTAGTCACAATGAAATCCTGCAGTCCTCTGGCCTCAATGTCTGCTTCCTGCTAACGAGAAAGAAAAGATGAGGAAGTCCTGACAAAACCGATGCTATTTTTCTTTTTGATTTGTATTTTATCGCAGGGCCTGGCCAAAAGAGGGCCCAACCTGTTTTTAGACAGTTCCATCCCAAGGGTTCCTCCGGCATGTTCCCTATGTTGACAAAACTGCTGATTATTTTCAACAAAGGACAATGATCTGCACTTGACTATCTGTTGCTTGAGCTGGAATAGCAGGCATCCCTTGTAGTGCAGTCGTTCATGCGGAAGTAGACATCCCTGAAGCAATAGTATAAAGAGGAACACATTTATCATGTAGACATCGCATCCCATGCATTTGTAATAATTTTTCAGTTATACCCATCATCATCGGAGGAACTGACTTGTCCCAGTAATAAGAGAGGACCCAGTAGAACGGTTCCTTGACTTATGAGTACTTCCTATGAGTACCCTTATGAGTCCTTCTTCCAATGTTGTTTCTCCTAGTTTGGTCATGAACAGTAGAAGCTGATGGCAGTGGTCCTTGAAATGTATGTCGATTCCCAGTGGCGCAGTTGATAAGAAATACTCTGCCTACCAGTGCAGGAGGTGGAAGTGATGTGGTTTGATCCCTGGTTCAGGAAGATAACAATTCATACACATGTTTTCTGGGAACCAGTTTGATACTCATGAGTTTTTCTTCTGTATCCAGAAAAACAAATGCTGTTCAAGACACTGAAAGAACCCTGATTTCGAAATCAGATCTGTATTGTGAACAATGCTTCGATATCCGTGAGTCGAAGCATAGTATTATGCCTATCATCTTGTATTTCCCTCAGTGAAATATGTTGAGGAAAACTCTTCATTCGTGTCTAGAGTCACGAAGAAGCTAAATAGCATTCATCCTTACGTTGACAACTGTGAATCTAAATCTCCTGTGAATCCTATGTGACAACCACACATACCAACATGAGTTATCAGTATTATATCGATATTTTTAGTCCTATTGTATGTCAACTAAAAAAATCAATATCTAATTGTACATGAAGTCAAGACATAAAGTCAGTGCAATACAAAATGTTCCATCCTTTGAGAAAGGAGAAAAACATCTCTGTGCTTAGCCTATCGCATTTTTATGGATTAGATCCTTAAGTAGTTTATTCACCACACCCTATGAATGATTCACAAGTCTTCAGAGAAGAAAGCGTCATTTCTCTTAAACAATGAGTAGTTCAACTCTTCTCAAAGCAAAGTCATAAGTGAGTCTAATTTGCGTGAGCCCATGAAAACTCAGTGTTTTCATTATGCTTGTGCTTATGATGGAGGAGGTCTGAGAGGCGCTTCTGAAGGATTATTCATACAGTCTTTCTCATATGTATGGAGTCTTTAAAGATCGAATCACCGAGGTGTTGCTTCTACACTTGTACTAGCCGAGCAGCAACATTCCCTTTCTCCCTAAGTGCAGTAGACGTCTGTCTCTGTCCTCTGGAGTATGTATTGCTTGAGCTCACCACAGCCTAGTAGATGGAAATCGTCAGGATATTCTGGAAACCCTTTGGATTTCAGTCTGCTCAGGAGGTTACCACTGCTGCAAACCTCTGGATTTTACCACGCATTTTAACAACCTCAGATGAAGGATACAAGTCAACACTCGTGACAGCCACGGGCTTCCATGGCCTATCCATGATTGTTGGCTTTGCTTTCATAATCATCCTGTTTCTATACCAACTAAACTGTCACTGTATTTTTCATGACCATTTTATCTTTGACGGTTTTTAGATCTATTATGGATTTTCCTATATATCTTCACTCATCGGTGAGGGTCTTCTGTTAGTAGTAGTTACGACAACTGACTTCCAGTCAGTTAGCTGTGCAGAATAGAAAAAAGAATGACCCACTGTATATTATTCGTATTATGTATCAATATATTATTCGTTTTATTGTTTGCAGTCATCCACTTCCAAGTTTCCGAAATAAACTTTCAGAAAAAATCACATCCTTTTGGAATGTCCGTTTGACTGAATAGGAGCACGGAAATGCTATTCCATAAAATTGTTTACAGTTTCCATTCCATTCCTCCTGTTTGATGTAGATATTGGCCTTTGGTTCTATCACTAGCTTTGCAAGTAAAAAATTCATTAGAGCTCATATGGTAATTTTACTGTTGGCAATAAGTTTAGCATAAAATGAACACAGAAGAGGTTACAGTAACCAAATATGAAAGTCAGTTGAAAAGAAAACATAGTGTTGAATGTTGACAGTAGGAATATAGTTATGAAGTTCCTTTATTATTATTCTATCCTTTCCGTTTCTTTTGCAGGGGTGTTAATGTACAGATTCCAGTCCTATGGCTGGAGTGAAGAATAGTATCATGATTCTTGAGGCAACTCTACTAAGTCTTCACGCTCATGTCACTCCAAGGTTTTTTATACCTATTATGTTAGTCGTGTTTGGTAGTTTGTGAAGTCACATAAGTTGCATTCACTCAAGCAATAGTATCAAAGCAGCTATGGCATCAATTCTAGATGTGAATCGATATCGAATGTGAATCCATTTCACTGTGACAAGTGATTATTGCAGATATTCTATTCATGCCAGTAAGAAAGCTGTGCAGAAATAATATAATGTTTATGAAGAAAATAAGATTTGCTAATTTGTTGTATGATTCTCTTTCTTTTCAACAGATTGAATGACAACAGGCTCCACTTTTCATTCACTTGTATGACTATGAGCAGTTTGACCAAGTTGAAGAAGATGACTCGTTTGTAGTCTTCCTCATCAGCTCATTCCATCTACTGGCTTTCAAATCATTTAGTACAGAGCTCACCGTCTAGGTGTTCATCCAGTGTTTTGGTTTGCTTATCATGCAGGATCATTTTCAAAGGAAAAGTATGTGTGTATGAGTTAGAGCTCTGATCCCAAGAGTCCATGTAGAAGCTCCCCTGAGAAGTGTATCGTTTTTGCACCAATGCTACTGAAACGTGTGAATGTGGTATACCACGCATCCCAATAAGTCGTCCAGAGCTTCACAGGCTGCTTCTTTGAAACGCCCAGTACTCATGACATTCCATTCATCTGAGGACTAAATATAGCCAACGTAGGCTGTGTTTGCCAATAGACTTTGAAGTATTCTTCACACAGTCCTTCATCGACGCCAGTTTTCAGATCGAAGAACCCTTGCTCCATGAAGTGTGTGAACACATATACTCATGTTTGTTTGCGATTTTAAAGTCATTCTTCAGTTTTGTTGGAGGAATGGTTCTGTATATGCCCCGTGGATCTGTGCATGAAAGCCCTAATAACTAATGTGAATCGACTTCACTACCAAGGGATGTTTTCATATCTATTGAGGATTTAGTTCATGTATTTCGATTTTAACTTTCTGTCTTACAGCCTTGTTTGTAGATCAAAGCTATTTGAAAGTGTCATCTGTTTTCAATGGCTTGTGAGGTTATTCATGAGTGGTTTATAAAACCGAATGGATTGTACGTAGCCATACTTTGTTGTCATTCTATGAATTTGAAGAATGTCTGAAGAATGTCTGCAGTGATGCCTTAAAGATTCATACAATTGATGTCCAATATTTATCTCAATAGACTTGCTTTCAATTTGTAGTTTCCTATGCATATGTCTTTCTTTATGGATTTGGGTAGAAGTCGTATTGGAACACTGAAAAATCTGTGATATCAGCCGTGCTGACCTTCTTTCGGTGGTCATCATTAAGATTTTCACGCTCACTGTCACTTTGTGCAATGCTATGGATCCTAGTGGAAACAGGTGCCGTTCATCCTACTTTTGTGAAGATTGAACTCATCGTAGAAAGTGGAATTTGTTGAAATATTTATGGTATCAATATATCCTGTGTATATAATTACCCAGATTACGGGTGCGTATCTGATTGCTAAGTTATAAAATGTATGAGATAGATGTGATCCATCAATGGCGATTGGATACGTGGTGGAGAGGTATTTTGTGATGCAAGAGATTTAAATGATGTGATCAGAGTATTTATATCCCTTTTATGTGGATAATGGGTCTTGGATCGATGTTTGAAACATTCCAACCTTGTCTTTTGTTATGCATGGGAAGTGTCCAAAACGAAGATTCATGCAGGTACGTACTTCAAGGGTAAGTATAGGGTTGAGGGGCGTGACTATGAAGTGGTTAGGGTTAGGATGTGGATTAGGGTGTCGGGTGAGGGAAGGGTTAAGGTTACAGTGTGCAGAACAGCCCCCAACTTGTTAGGGTGAGGGTGAGGCGTTGAGGGTTAGGTTAGGGTGAGGGTGAGGGTAGGCTCAAGTGAGGGTGAGGGTAAGGGTTCAGGGTGAGGGTGTGGTGAGGGCGAGGGTAAGGGCTCGGGGTGAGGGTTCAGGGTGAAGGTGTGGGTCTCACATCTGATAAACGATTGCATTCCAAATATACCCTTCATTTCCCTCGAACAGAGCTCTCACTGTTGGAGCCCTTGGCAGTGTGGAAGCCACCGCCCCTAAGCCACCACAAGAACGCCTGGGGCTAGGTGCAAAGGCAAGGCAGGAGCAGAGCTGAGGCCAGGAAGGTGCCAGTGGCGTCTCCCAACCTCGTGCAGACTGCTCCTTCCTGGGCAGGAAGTCTAGAAGCCAGGCAAGTCTGGGCAAGGCTCGCCCCAGGCAGAGCAGCCTCGCGCAAGGAACTCTGCCAGATCAGGGCTCTCAGCGAGCTGGAGCTCTGCGATACTGGAGGCGCACTCGGCTCCACCCCAGCAAGGCTTGCAGCAGCAGGCGACTGGGCTGCCTCCTCTTCCCCGGGAGGAGGCTCCCTTCCACTTGTCCTGTGCACTCGCTTCCAGGCGGAGCCATACCTCGCCTCCTGCAGGTCTTTGGCTCAGGGTTACTTCCCCCTGAGCTGGGGTTGTGGGCGGGAACCCAGACACGCAGGGGCAGGCCCAAACACCTGCACACAGCTCTGGCTGGGAGAAGAGCATTAGGGAACCTATGTATTTCAGGCAAATGATGGGAGACCACAAGTGAGTCGCCAGCCTGCTGGCTGCAGACACCACCCAGGGGCCTGGGTGCATGGTGCTCTCAATGTGGCGCTGAGTCTGGACAGCCAAGCAACAGCTGAAGGAGCTCTGCAGTTGCCCTTCCCTTCCCGTCGACAGAGCTCTCAGTGCTGGAGCCCTTGGAAGTGTGGAACTCAGCGATCCCTAAGCCCTCCCAAACACATGTCTCTGCTGGGGAGGAGAGTGCTAGGGAACATACGTCTCTCACACTTTCTAGGCACCCCAAGGAGTCAGCCTCTGGTGTGGGGATGAAAACCCCAGCCAGGGCCCTGGGAACCTGGTGCTCTCCGTGCGGCGCTTTCTGGCGGCCAGAAACCGCTGAAGGAGCCCTGCTGTTGCCCTTCGCTTCCCTCTGACAGAGCTTTCACTGCTGGAGCCCTTGGCAGTGTGCAACCACCAGCCCCTAAGCCCTCCTCAAGGACGCTGGGAACTAAGTGCAAAGGCAAGGCAGGGGTAGAGCTGAAGCCAGGAAGGCGCCAGTGGCGTTTCCCAGCCCTCACACAGCCTGCTCCTTCCTGGGGAGGGAGCCTAAAAGCAAGGCAAGTCTGCGCAAGGCTCGCCTATGGCAGAGCATCTTGGCGCCATGAACTCTCTGCTAGATCGGGCCTCTGAACAGAGCTAGAGATCTGCTGTACTGAGGCACACTTAGCTCCGTGCAAGCAGGGCTTTCAACTTGACGGGGCTGGGCTGCCTCCTCTTCCCCCGAGGAGGCTCGCTTCCCTGCTGGCTGTGCACTCGCCTATCAGGCGGGGGCGCAGGGCTCCTCCAGCAGGTCTTGCCTCAGGGGGGGCTGCTTCCCCTGAGTTGGGGCTGTGGGCGGGAACCCAGACACGCAGGATCAGGCCCCAACACTGCACATGTCTCTGCTGGGGAGGAGAGTGCTAGGGAACCTACGTCTGTCATACACTTTCTGGGCACCCGAATCAGCCTCTGTGTGGGGCGCAAAACCCAGCCAGGGGCCCTGGAACCTGGTGCTCTCCGTGCGGAGCTTTGTCTGGGCGGCCAAGCAACCGCTGAAGGAGCCCTGCAGTTGCCCTTCCTTCCTCTGACAGAGCTTTCACTGCTGGAGCCCTTGGCAGTGTGCAACCCACCAGCCCCTAAGCCCTCCAAGGACGCTTGGACCTAAGTGCAAAGGCAAGGCAGGATTGGAGCTGAGGCAAGGAAGGCGCCAGTGGCGTTTCCGAGCTCACTCAGCCTGCTCCTTCCTGGGGAGGGAGCCTTAAAGCAAGGCAAGTCTGCGCAAGGCTCGCCCCGGCAGAAGCATCTTCGCGCAGGAACTCTGCCAGATCGGGGCTCTGAACAGAGCTAGAGATCTGCGTACTGGAGGCGCACTTAGCTCCGTGCAAGCAGGGCTTTCAGCTTGACGGGGGCTTGCTGCCTCCTCTTCTCCCCGAGGAGGCTCGCTTCCTGCTGGCTGTGCTCGCCGCTATCAGGCGGGGGCGCAGGGCTCCTCCAGCAGGTCTTGCCTCAGGGGCTGCTTCCCCTGAGTTGGGGCTCGTGGCAGGAACCCAGACACGCAGGATCAGGCCCCAAACACCTGCACATGTCTCTGCTGGGGAGGAGAGTGCTAGGGAACCTACGTCTGTCATACACTTTCTGGGCACCCAAGGAATCAGCCTCCGTGTGTGCGGGGCTGAAAACCCCAGCCAGGGGCCTGGGAGCCTGGTGCTCTCCGTGCGGCGCTGATCTGGGCGGCCAAGCAACCGCTGGAGGAGCCCTGCAGTTGCCCTTCCCTTCCCTCTGACAGAGCTTCTCACTGCTGAGCCCTTGGCAGTGTGCAACCCCACCAGCCCCCTAAGCCCTCCTTAAGGAGGACTGGGACCTAAGTGCAAAGGCAAGGCAGGATTGGAGCTGAGGCAAGGAAGGCGCCAGTGCGTGCCCCAGGCTTCCTCTGCCAGCTCCTTCCTGGGAGGAGCCTAAAAGCAAGGCAA
>NW_017215461.1:0-13896 GCF_001704415.2 Capra hircus
CACGCTCATGCCCCTCACTCCACGAGTAATCCCTGGGGAGACTCCAGAGTTACCAGCAAGCACGTCTCAGGTTCCGGCACCGACACAAAGGTCTTAGACCCGACATCGGCGGAGAGGAATCCCGAGAGGCCCCGAGCAACTCGCATGGGGACTGGCTTTCCTCAGGCACCAAATCGGGTCTTGAGGTCCAGGTCGTAAGTCGAGAGCCCTGCCGCAACTCGAGAAAATCCAGGAGGTTCTCCCCCTCCAGGTGAGCTGAGGCCCATTTCCGCTGAGACGTCTCGAGGCTAATCACATCTAACTCTCGAACTTCCAAAGAGTCCTTCACACCCTTGCTTCAACTCAAGAAGTTCCCGACATACCCGTCTCCACTTGAGAGAAGCACAAGAATCCCGCCATATCCAGTGGAGCCCCATTTCTGCCTCATAGCTCGAGAGGAGGATTCTTTCAGTGCGTGGTCAGGAAAGAATTCCCTGCATTCCCATCGCATCTCAAGAGGAGGTGCTCTCCACAGGAAAGGCGAGAGGAACTCCAGGGTCGTGCCACCATTCCAGAGTCCACCAGATGTCTCAGTCCATTCCAGGGAAACCTGTTTTCCTGACACTGCCTCCACTTTCAAGCCGAGGATCGACTCACACCACGGTTGCACGAGGGAAAGCCCTGTGGGAAAGCCTCTTGGAAAGCCTCGTCGGAAACCTCGAGGGAAGCCACTGATCCCTTCATCCACACGAAGGGAAGCGTGACACTGCTGCTACAGCTCTGGAGGAAAGCACACGTGCAAGCCCCCACTCGAGACGAGGACTGACTCCCCTGGGGAGACTCAGAAGTACCCCAAGATCCATGTCAGCACTGGAGAGGAATCCTCACGTTCCGGCACCGACTCCACACAAGGTCTTATGCCGGGGTCAGCCCCGGTGGATCCAGGGAATTCGAAGGGTGGACGGCGTTGGCGTGGAAAGACTTGTTCATTTATTAATGTAAGATTAGTTTAGGAAACTATAGTGTAGTAAGAAGATTAAGTGGAGGAAGAGGGCAGCCAGGGCAAGTAAGTAGACCTGGCGAGCCTCCGCACTCCAGGTGGAGATTCAGCCTGAAGTTAAAGTAAAGAGCAGAGAGAAGGAAAGGTAGAGAAGAAGAAAGAGAGAGAAAGACACGGGGGGCCAGAGTCCCAAGAAACCAGGCTGAGAGACTAGTTCGAGAAGCTGGTCCGAGAAACTGGCCCCCGGCCCTGGCCTCCTCCTTTATTGTTCAGAAGGCCTTTTATACTTTTGATAAACATGGAGATCAATGGATAACACAAAATTATGTAGCGTTCACAACCCAGATTCTTTCTGTATATCATTTTGTATACAAAAGGTCTCAGGTGATTTACATTATCTTCTGGCCAAGAGGCTTGTTAACACTTTTTGGCTCTCTTCCTTAATGAATGTTAATTTTGTTTCCCCTGAAGTGTTTTTCTTTAATCTGCATCTCCTTAAAGCATTAAAGTTACATCTCTATAGAACAAAGGTGCAGTGGGTTATAACAAAGAAGGTACTTAACTCAAAGATCTAATGTTGCTAATACCAGGTCTACTACTTGTTTTTCTATATACCAACTATATCTAAAAATAAAGGATATGAAAATTTGGCAGCAAGCATTGACCCAAAAAATGAAACTTTTAATCAGTCCTATTCTAAAGATTTTGACTCCTCGAAAGCTCCTGCATTCCTAGGATGTTTTAAGCTTCCTGTGCCTCCTGCGGTCAGGAGGCCTCAAACAATCACAAGCGCAGCTGTACGAGTCCTACAGGCAGGCTAGAAAGCCATCAGAGGGTTTTTGGATTGAAACACTCTTTCAAATGCAGAAGACTAACGCCCTGAATTGACTTTTTCCAGAAAAGGTCAGAAGAGTGAAAAAGCAGAGCACAAAAACCGGCAGATTTTTGTTGGGGTACATGCTTAAAAATTTCCAGAGGGGTCCCTGAAGTCTGAGCACGCCTTGCGTATGTCAGCTTCCTTCCATAACCTTGTCACGGGCGGCTTCCTCACACTGGCTCCCGGCAGTCTTAGGCCCGGCATCGACGGGAGAGGAATCCCGAGAGGCCCCCGAGCAACTCGCATGGGGACTGGCCTTTCCTGAGGCCACCAGAGCGGGTCCCTGAGGTCCCCGTCGTAAGTTGAGAGCACCTGCCGCAACTCGAGAAAATCCAGGAGGTTCTCCCCTCCAGGCGAGATGAGGCCCATTTCCGCTGAGGCGTCTCGAGGCTAATCACACCTAACCTCAGGAACTTCCAAAGGGTCCTTCACACCCTTGCTGCAACTCAAGAAGTTCCGCGACATACCCGTTTCCATTCGAGAGGAAGCACGAGAGTCCCCCCTCATCCAGAGGAGCCCCGTTTCTGCCCTCCTAGCTCGAGAGGAGGGATCCTTCCCCTGCGTGGTCGGGAAAGAATTCCCGGCGTTTCCGTCGCATCCTCAAGAGGAGGCGCTCTACACAGGAAAGGCGAGAGGAACTCCAGGGTAGTGCCACCATTCCCAGAGTCCCCCAGATGTCTCAGTCCATTCCAGGGAAACCTGTTTTCCCTGCACTGCCTCGACTTTAAAGCAGAGGATCGACTCACACCACGGTGGCACGTGGGACAGCCCTGTGGGAAAGCCTCGTGGCAAGCCTCGAGGGAAAGCCACAGATCCCTTGATCCACGCGAAGGGAAGCGTGACACTGCTGCTACAGCTCGAGAGGAAATCGCACGTGCATGCCCCAATTCGAGACGAGGACTGACTCCCCTGGGGAGACTATAGAAGTACCCCAAATCCATGTCAGCACTGGAGAGGAATCCTCAGGTTCCGGCACCGACTCCACACAAGGTCTTAGGGCCCGGCATCGACGGGAGAGGAATCCCGAGATTATCCCGAGCAACTCGCTGGGGACTGGCCTTTCCTGAGGCCACCAGAGCGGGTCCCTGAGGTCCCCGTCATAAGTCGAGAGCACCTGCCACAACTCGAGAAAATCCAGTACGTTCTCCCCTCCAGGCGAGATGAGGCCCATTTCTGCTGAGGCGTCTCGAGGCTAATCACATCTAACCTCTGGAACTTCCAAAGGGTCCTTCACACCCTTGCTGCAACTCAGGGAAGTTCCCCGACATACCCGTCGCCACTCGAGAGGAAGCACGTGAGTCCCGCCCTCATCCAGAGGAGCCCAGTTTCCGCCCCCTAGCGCGAGAGGAGGGATCCTTTCCCTGCGTGGTCGGGAAAGAATTCCGGTGTTCCCGTCGCATCTCAAGAGGAGGCGCTCTCCAAAGGAAAGGCGAGAGGAACTCCAGGGTCGTGCCACCATTCCCAGAGTCCCCCCAGATGTCTCAATCCATTCCAGGGAAACATGTTTTCCCTGCACTGCCTCGACTTTCAAGCCAAGGATCGACTCACACCACGGTGGCACGTGGGACAGCCCTGTGGGAAAGCCTCGTGGGAAAGCCTCGTGGGAAAGCCTCGAGGGAAAGCCACAGATCCATTGATCCACGCAAAGGGAAGCGTGACACTGTTGCTACAGCTCGAGAGGAAAGCGCACGTGCATGCCCCCACTCGAGTTGAGGACTGACTCCCCTGGGGAGACTCCAGAAGTACCCCAAATCCAGGTCAGCACTGGAGAGGAACCCTCAGGTTCCGGCAGCGACTCCACACAAGGTCATAGGCCCCGGCATCTACGGGAGTGGAATCCCGAGAGGCCCCCGAGCAACTCGCATGGGGACTGGCCTTTCCTGAGTCCACCAGAGCGGGTCCCTGAGGTCCCCGTCGTAAGTCAAGAGCACCTGCCGCAACTCGAGATAATCCAGGAGGTTCTCCCCTCCAGGCGAGATGAGGCCCATTTCCGCTGAGGCGTCTCGAGGCTAATCACACATAAACTCTGGAACTAACAAAGGGTCCTTCACACCCTTGCTGCAACTCAAGAACTTCCCCGACATACCCATCTCCACTCGAGAGGAATCAGGAGAGTCCCTCCCTCATCCAGAGGAGCCCCATTTCCGCCTCCTAGCTCGAGAGGAGGGATCCTTCCCCTGCGTGGTCGGGAAAGAATTCCCGGCGTTTCCGTCGCATCTCAAGAGGAGGCGCTCTCCACAGGAAAGGCGAGAGGAACTCCAGGGTCGTGCCACCATTCCCAGAGTCCCCCAGATGTCTCAGTCCATTCCAGGGAAACCTGTTTTCCCTGCACTGCCTCGACTTTCAAGCCGAGGATCGACTCACACCACGGTGGCACGTGGGACAGCCCTGTGGGAAGCCTCGTGGGAAAGCCACAGATCACTTGATCCACGCGAAGGGGAGCATGACACTGCTGCCTCAGCTCGGGAGGAAAGCGCACGTGCATGCCCCCACTCGCGACAAAGACTGACTCCCCTGGGGAGACTCCAGAAGTACCCCAAGATCCATGTCAGCACTGGAGAGGAATCCTCAGGTTCCGGCACCAACTCCACACAAGGTCTTATGCCGGGGTCCAGCCCCGGTGGATCCAGGGAATTCGAAGGGTGGACGGCGTTGGCGTGGAAAGACTTGTTTATTTATTAATGTAAGATTAGATTAGGAAACTATAGTGTAGTAAGAAGATTAAGTGGAGGAAGAGGGCTGAATAGCTTGGTTTACGCGGAAGGCCAATAAAATTCCAGACAAGGAATTTGCACCACCTACGTTGGGCCACCGGCGCCCGCTTGAATATCTAAGGGTGCCTCGGCTTAAGCTCCCTTTCGTGTGGGTCTTAACAGCCAGGGCAAGTAAGTAGACCTGGCGAGCCTCCGCACTCCAGGTGGAGATTCAGCCTGAAGTTAAAGTAAAGAGCAGAGAGAAGGAAAGGTAGAGAAGAAGAAAGAGAGAGAAAGACACGGGGGGAGCCAGAGTCCCAAGAAACCAGGCTGAGAGACTAGTTCGAGAAGCTGGTCCGAGAAACTGGCCCCCGGCCCCTGGCCTCCTCCTTTATTGTTCAGAAGGCCTTTTATACTTTTGATAAAACATGGAGATCAATGGATAACACAAAATTATGTAGCGTTCACAACCCAGATTCTTTCTGTATATCATTTTGTATACAAAAGGTCTCAGGTGATTTACATTATCTTCTGGCCAAGAGGCTTGTTAACACTTTTTGGCTCTCTTCCTTAATGAATGTTAATTTTGTTTCCCCTGAAGTGTTTTTCTTTAATCTGCATCTCCTTAAAGCATTAAAGTTACATCTCTATAGAACAAAGGTGCAGTGGGTTATAACAAAGAAGGTACTTAACTCAAAGATCTAATGTTGCTAATACCAGGTCTACTACTTGTTTTTCTATATACCAACTATATCTAAAAATAAAGAATATGAAAATTTGGCAGCAAGCATTGACCCAAAAAATGAAACTTTTAATCAGTCCTATTCTAAAGATTTTGACTCCTCGAAAGCTCCTGCATTCCTAGGATGTTTTAAGCTTCCTGGGCCTCCTGCGGTCAGGAGGCCTCAAACAATCACAAGCGCAGCTGTACGAGTCCTACAGGCAGGCTAGAAAGCCATCAGAGGGTTTCTGGATTGAAACACTCTTTCAAATGCAGAAGACTAACGCGCTGAATTGACTTTTTCCAGAAAAGGTCAGAAGAGTGAAAAAGCAGAGCACAAAAACCGGCAGATTTTTGTTGGGGTACATGCTTAAAAATTTCCAGAGGGGTCCCTGAAGTCTGAGCACGCCTTGCGTATGTCAGCTTCCTTCCTGATAACCTTGTCACGGGCGGCCTTCCTCACACTGGCTCCCGGCAGTCTTAGGCCCCGGCATCGACGGGAGAGGAATCCCGAGAGGCCCCCGAGCAACTCGCATGAGGACTGGCCTTTCCTGAGGCCACCAGAGCGGGTCCCTGAGGTAACCGTCGTAAGTCTAGAGCACCTGCCGCAACTCGAGAAAATCCAGGAGGTTCTCCCCTCCAGGCGAGATGAGGCCCATTTCCGCTGAGGCGTCTCGAGGCTAATCACACCTAACCTCTGGAACTTCCAAAGGGTCCTTCACACCCTTGCTGCAACTCAAGAAGTTCCCCGACATACCCGGCTCCATTTGAGAGGAAGCACGAGAGTCCCCCCTCATCCAGAGGAGCCCCGTTTCCGCCTCCTAGCTCGAGAGGAGGGATCCTTCCCCTGCGTGGTCGGGAAAGAATTCCCGGCGTTTCCGTCGCAACTCAAGAGGAGGCGCTCTCCACAGGAAAGGCGAGAGGAACTCCAGGGTCGTGCCACCATTCCCAGAGTCCCCCAGATGTCTCAGTCCATTCCAGGGAAACCTGTTTTCCCTGCACTGCCTCGACTTTCAAGCCGAGGATCGACTCACACCACGGTGGCACGTGGGACAGCCCTGTGGGAAAGCCTCCTGGGCAAGCCTCGAGGGAAAGCCACAGATCCCTTGATCCACGCGAAGGGAAGCGTGACACTGCTGCTACAGCTCGGGAGGAAAGCGCACGTGCATGCCCCCTCTCGAGAGGAGGACTGACACCCCTGGGGAGACTCCAGAAGTACCCCAAGATCCATGTCAGCACTGGAGAGGAATTCTCAGGTTCCGGCACCGACTCCGCACAAGGTCTTACGACCCGGCATCGACGGGAGAGGAATCCCGAGAGGCCCCCGAGCAACTCGCATGGGGACTGGCCTTTCCTGAGGCCACCAGAGCGGGTCCCTGATATCCCCTTCGTAAGTCAAGAGCACCTGCCGCAACTCGAGAAAATCCAGGAGGTTCTCCCTTCCAGGCGAGATGAGGCCGATTTCCGCTAAGGCGTCTCGAGGCTAATCACACCTAACCTATGGAACTTCCAAAGGGTCCTTCACACCCTTGCTGCAACTCAAGAAGTTCCTCGACATACCAGTCTCCACTCGAGAGGAAGCACGAGAGTCCCGCCACATCCAGAGGAGCCTCGTTTCCCCCTCATGGCTCGAGAGGAGGGATCCTTTCACTGCGTGGTCGGGAAAGAATTCCCGGCATTCCCGTCGCATCTCAAGAGGAGGCACTCTCCACAGGAAAGGCGAGAGGATCTCCAGGGTCGTGCCACCATTTTCAGAGTCCCCCAGATGTCTCAGTCCATTCCAGGGAAACCTGTTTTCCCTGCACTGCCTCGACTTTCAAGCCGGGGATCGACTTACACAACGGTGACACGTGGGTCAGCCCTGTGTGAAAGCCTCGTTGGAAAGCCTCGAGGGAAAGCCTCCTGGGAAAGCCTCGTGGGAAAACCTCGAGAGAAAGCCACAGATCCCTTGATCCACGGGAAGGGAAGGGTGACACTGCTGGTACAGCTCTGGAGGAAAGCCCACCTGCATGCCCCCACACGAGACGAGGACTGACTCCCCTGGGGAGACTCCAGAAGTAACCCAAGATCCATGTCAGCACTGGAGAGGAATTCCTCTCGGGATTCCTCTCCTGTTGATGCCGGGGCCTAAGACCTTGTGTGGAGTCGGTACCGGAACCTGAGGATTCCTCTGCAGTGCCGACATGGATCTTCAGGGACTTCTGGAGTCTAACCAGGGGCGTCAGTCCTCGTCTCGAGTGGGGGTATGCACGTGCGCTTTCCTCCCGAGCTGTAGCAGCAGTGTCACCTTTCCTTCGCGTGGATCAAGGGATCTGTGGCTTTCCCTCGAGGCTTTCCCACGAGGCTTTCCAACGAGGCTTTCCCACAGGACTGTCCCACCTGCCACCATGGTGTGAGTCGATCCTCTTCTTGAAAGTCGAGGCAGTGCAGGGAAAACAGGTTTCCCTGGAATGGACTAAGACATCTGTGGGACTGTGGGAATGGTGGCACGAACCTGGGGTTATTTTCTCCTTTCCTGTGAAGAGCGCCCACTCTTGAGATGTGACGGGAACGCCGGGAATTCTTTCCCGACCACGCAGGGAAAGGATCCCTCCTCTCGAGCAAGGAGTCGGAAACGGGACTCCTCTGGATGTGGGCGGGACTCTCGTTCTTCCTCTCGAGTGGAGACTGGTATGTTGGGGATCTTCTTGAATTGCAGAAAAGGGTGTGAAGGACCCTTTGGAAGTTCCAGAGGTTAGGTGTGATTAGCCTTGGGACAACTCAGTGGAAATGGGCCTCATCTCGCCAAGAAGGGAGAACCGCCTGGATTTTCTCAAGTTGCGGCAGGTGCTCTCGAATTACTACGGGGACCTCAGGGACCTGCTCTGGTGGCCTCAGGAAAGTCCAGTCCCCATGCGATTTGCTCAGGGGCCTCTCGGGATTCCTCTCCCATCGATGCCGGGGCCTAAGACCTTGTGTGGAGTCGGTTTCGGAAACTGAGAATTCCTCTCCAGTTCTGACATGGATCGTGGGGTACTTCTAGATTCTCCCCAGGGGAGTCAGTCCTCGTCTCGAGTGGGGGCATGCACGTGCGATTTCCTCCCGAGCGGTAGCAGAAGTGTCACGCTTCCCTTCCCGTGTATCCTAGGATCAGTGGCTTTCCCTCGAGGCTTTCCACGGGGCTTTCCCACGACGCTTTCCCACCAGGCTTTCCCACGAGGCTTTCCCACAGTGATGTCCCACGTGCCACCGTGGTGTCAGTCGATCCTCGGCTTGAAAATCGAGGCAGTGCCAGGAAAACAGGCTTCCGTGGAATGGACTGAGACATCTGGGGGATCTGGGAATGGTGGCACGACACTGGAGTTCCTCTCGCCTTTCCTGTGGAGAGTGCCCACTCTTGAGATGTGACGGGAATGCCGGAAATTCTTTCCCGACCGTGCAGGGAAAGGATCCCACCTCTCGAGCTAGGAGGCGGTATCGGGGCTCCTCTGGATGTGGGCGGGACGCTCTTGCTTCCTCTAGAGTGGAGACTGGTATATCCGGGAACTTCTTGAGTTGCAGGAAGGGTGTGAAGGACCCTTTGGAAGTTCCAGAGGGTAGGTGTGATTGGCCTCGAGACGCCTCAGCAGAAAGGAGCCTCACCTCGCCTGGAGGGGAAAACCTCCTGGATTTTCTCGAGTTGCTGCAGGTGCTCTCGACATACGACGGTTATCTCAGGGACCCGCTCTGGTGGCCACAGGAAAGGCCAGTCCACATGCGCGTTGCTCGGGGGCCTCTCGGGATTCCTCTCCCATCGATGCCGGGACCTAAGACCTTGTGTGGAGTCGTTTGCATGGGGACTGGCCTTTCCTGAGGCTACCAGAGCGGGTCCCTGAGGTCCCCGTCGTAAGTCGAGAGCACCTGCCGCAACTCGAGAAAATCCAGGAGGTTCTACCCTCCAGGCGAGATGAGGCCCATTTCCGCTAAGGCATCTCGAGGCAAATGACACCTAACCTCTGGAAATTCCAAAGTGTCCTTCACACCCTTGCTGCAAATCAAGAAGTTCCCCGACATACCGGTCTCCACTCGAAAGGGAGCACGAGAGTCCCGCCCACATCCAGAGGAGCCCCATATTCCGTCTCCTAGCTCAAGAGGAGGGATCCTTTCCCTGCGTGGTCGGGAAAGAATTCCCGGCGTTCCCGTCGCATCTCAAGAGGAGGCGCTCTCCACAGGAAAGGCGAGCGGAACTCCAGGGTCGTGCCACCATTCCCAGAGTCCCCCAGATTTCTCAGTCCATTCCAGGGAAACCTGTTTCCCTACACTGCCTCGACTTTCAGGAAGAGGATCCACTCACACCACCGTGGCACGTGGGACAGCTCTTTGGGAAAGCCTCGAGGGAAAGCCACAGATCCCTTGATCCATGCGAAGGGAACCGTGACACTGCTGCTGCAGCTCGGGAGGAAAGTGCACTTGCATGCCCCCACTGGAGAGAAGGACTGACTCCCCTGGGGAGACTCCAGAAGTACTCCAAGATCCATGTCAGCACTGGAGGGGAATCGTCAGTTTCCGGCACCGACTCCACACAAGGTCTTAGGGCTCGGCACCGACGGGAGAGGAATCCCGAGAGGCTCTCGAGGAACTCGCATGGGGCTCGCTTTTCCTGAGGCCACCAGAGCGGGTCGCTGAGATACCCGTCGTATGTCGAGAGCACCTGCAGCAACTCGAGAAAATCCAGGAGGTTCTCCCCTCCAGGCGAGGTGAGGCTCCTTTCTGCTGAGGTGTCTCGAGGCTAATCACACCCTAACCTCTGGAACTTCCAAAGGGTCCTTCACACCCTTCCTGCAACTCAAGAAGTTCCCGGATATACCCGTCTCCACTCGAGAGGAAGCACGAGCGTCCAGCCCACATCCAGAGGAGCCCCGTTACCGCCTCCTAGCTCGAGAGGTGGGATCCTTTCCCTGCAGGGTGGGGAAAGAATTTCCGGCGTTCCCGTCACATCTCAAGAGGGGGCGCTCTCCACAGGAAATGCGAGGGGAACTCCAGTGTCTTGCCACCATTCCCAGATCCCCCAGATGTCTCAGTCCATTCCACGGAAGCCTGTTTTCCCCGGCACTGCCTCGACTTTCAAGCCGAGGATTGACTGACACCACGGTGGCACGTGGGACATCACTGTGGGACAGTCCTGTGGGAAAGCCTCGTGGGAAAGCCTCGTGGGAAGCCTCAAGGGAAAGCCACAGATCCCTTGATCCACGCGAAGGGAAGCGTGACACTGGTGCTACAGCTCGGGAGGAAAGCGCACGTGCATGCCCCCACTCGAGACGAGGACAGACGCCGCTGGGAAGACTCCAGAAGTCCCCGAAGGTCCATGTCGGCACTGCAGAGGAATCCTCAGGTTCCAGCACCGACTCCACACAAGGTCTTAGGCCCCGGCATCGTCGGGAGAGGAATCCCGAGAGGCCCCCGAGCAACTCGCATGCGGACTGGCCTTTCCTGAGGCCACCAGAGCAGGTCCCTGAGGACCCCGTCATAAGTCGAGAGCACCTGCAGAAACTCGAGAAAATCCAGGAGGTTCTCCCCTCCAGGCGAGATGAGGCCCATTTCCGCAAAGGCATCTCCAGGCAAATAAAACCTAGCCTCTGGAACTTCCAAAGCGTCCTTCACACCCTTGCTGCAAATCAAGAAGTTCCCCGACATACCGGTCTCCACTCGACAGGGAGCACGAGAGTCCCGCCCACATCCAGAGGAGCCCCGTTTCCGCCTCCTCGCTCGAGGGCAGGGATCCTTTCCCTGCGTGGTCGGGAAAGAATTCCCGGCGTTCCCGTTGCATCTCAAGAGGAGGCACTCTCCACAAGAAAGGCGAGAGGAACTCCAGGGTCGTGCCACCATTCCCAGACTGCCACAGATGTCTTAGTCCATTCCAGGGAAACCTGTTTTCCCTACACTGCCTCGAGTTTCAAGGCGAGGATCGACTCACACTACGGTGGCACGAGGGACAGCCCTGTGGGAAAGCCTCGTGGCAAAGCCTCGTGGAAAAGCCTAGAGGGAAAGCCACAGATCCCTTGATCCACGCAAAGGGAAGCGTGACAAGCTGTTACATTCGGGAGGAAAGCGCACGTGCCTGCCCCCACTTGAGACGAGGACTTTCTTCCCTGGGGAGACTCCAGAAGTCCCCCAAGCTCCATGTCAGCACTGGAGAGGAATCCTCAGGTTCCGGCACCGACTCCACACAAGGTCTTAGGACCCGGCATCGACGGGGGAGGACCCTGAGAGGCCCCCGAGCAACTCGCATGGGGACTGGCCTTTCCTGAGGCCACCAGAGCGTGTCCCTGAGGTCCCCGTCGTAAGTCGAGAGCACCTGCCACAACTCGAGAAATCCAGGTGGTTCTCCCCTCCAGGCGAGATGAGGCCCATTTCCGCTGAGGAGTCTCGAGGCTAATCACACCTAATCCTCTGGAACTTCCAAAGGGTCCTTCACACCCTTACTGCAACTCAAGAAGTTCCTCGACATACCGGTCTCCACTTGACAGGAAGCACGAGAGTCCCGCCCACAGCCAGAGGAGCCCCGTTTCCGCTTCCTAGCTCGAGAGGAGGGATCCTTTCCCTGCGTGGTGGGGAAGGAATTCCTGGCAATCCCGGCCCATCTCAAGAGGAGGCGCTATCCACTGGAAAGGCGAGAGGAACTCCAGGGTCGTGCCACCATTCCCAGAGTCCCCCAGATGTCTCAGTCCATTCCAGGGAAAACTGTTTTCCCTGCACTGCCTCGACTTTTTGGCCGAGGACCGACTCACACCACGGTGGCACGTGGGACAGCCCTGTGGGAAAGCCTCGTGTGAAAGCCTCGAGGGAAAGCCCCAGATCCCTTGATCCACGCGAAGGGAAGCGTGACACTGCTGCTACAGCTCGAGAGGAAAGCGCACGTGAATGCCCCCACTCGAAACGAGGACTGACGCCCCTGGAGAGCCTCCAGAAGTAACCCAAGATCCATGTAGGGACTGGAGAGGAATCCTCAGGTTCCAGCACCGACTCCACACAAGGTCTTAGGCCACAGCATCGACTGGAGAGGAATCCCGACAGGCCCCCAAGCAACTCGCATGGGGACTGGCCTTTCCTGAGGCCACCAGAGCGGGTCCCTGTGGTCCCCATCGTAAGTGGAGAGCACCTGCCGCAACTCGGGAAAATCCAGGTGGTTCTCCTCTCCAGGGGAGATGAGGCCCATTTGCGCTGAGGCGTCTCGAGGCTAATCACACCTAACCTCTGGAACTTCCAAAGAGTCCTTCAAACCCTAGCTGCAACTCAAGAAGTACCCCGACTTACCCGTCTCCACTCGAGAGGAAGCACAAGATTCCCGCCCACATCCAGAGGAGCCCCGTTTCCGCCTCATAGCTCGAGAGGAGGGATCCATTCCCTGTGTGGTCGGGAAAGAATTCCGGGCTTTCCCATTGCATCTCAAGAGGAGGCGCTCTCCACAGGAAAGGCGAGAGGAACTCCAGGGTCGTGCCACCATTCCCAGAGACCCCAGATGTCTCAGTCCATTCCAGGGAAACCTGTTTTCCCGTCACTGCATCGACTTTCAAGCCGAGGATCGACTCCCACCACGGTGGCACGTGGTATAGCCTTGTGGGAAAGCCTCGTGAAAAAGCCTCCAGGTGCAGCCTCGAGGGAAAGTCACAGATCCCTTGATCCACGCAAAGGGAAGGGTGACACTGCTGCTACAGCTCGGGAGGAAAGCGCACGTGCATGCCCCCACTCGAGACGAGGACTGACTCCCCTGGTGAGACTCCAGAAGTACCCCAAGACCATGTCAGCACTGGAGAGGAATCCTTAGGATCCGGCACGGACTCCACACAAGGTATTAGGCCCCATCATTGACGGGAGAGGAATCCCGAAAGGCCCCGGAGCAACTCGCATGTGGACTGGCCTTTCCTGAGGCCACCAGAGCGGGTCGCTGAGGTCCCCGTTGTAAGTCGAGAGCACCTGGCGCACCTCGAGAAAATCCAGGAGGTTCTCCCTTCCAGGCGAGATTAGGCCCATTTCTGCTGAGGCGTCTCGAGGCTAATCACACCTAACCTCTTGACTTTCCAAAGGGTCTTTCACACCCTTGCTGCAACTCAAGAAGTTCCCCAACATACCCGTCTCCACTCGAGAGGAAGCACGAGAGTCCCGCCCACAACCAGAAGAGCCCCCGTTTCCACCTCATAGCTCGAGAGCAGGGATATTTCCCTGCGTGGTCGGGAAAGAATTCCCGGCGTTCCCGTCGCATCTCAAGAGGAGGCGCTCTCCACAGGAAAGGCGAGAGGAACTCCAGGGTCGTGCCACCATTCCCAGAGTCCCCCAGATGTCTCAGTCCATTCCAGGGAAACCTGTTTTCCCTGCACTGCCTCGACTTTCAAGCCGAGGATCAACTCTCACCACTGTGGCACGTGGGACAGACCTGTGGGAAAGCCGCGTGGGAAAGCCTCGAGGGAAAGCCACAGATCCCTTGATCCACGCGCAGGGAAGCGTGACACTGCTGCTACAGCTCGGGAGGAAAGCGCACGTGCATGCCTCCCCTCGAGACGAGGACTGACTCCCCTGGGGAGACTCCAGAAGTACCCCAAGATCCATGTCAGCACTGGAGAGAAATCCTCAGGTTCCAGAACCGACTCCAACAAGGCCTTGGCCACGGCAT
>NW_017215462.1:0-13896 GCF_001704415.2 Capra hircus
TGCAGGGAAAACAGGTTTCCCTGGAATGGACTGAGACATCTGGGGACTCTGGGAATGGTGGCACGACCCTGGAGTTCCTCTCGCCTTTCCTGTGGAGAGCCCTCCTCTTGAGATGCGACGGGAACGCGGGAATTCTTTCCCGACCACGCAGGGAAAGGATCCCTCCTCTCGAGCTAGGAGGCGGAAACGGGGCTCCTCTGGATGTGGGCGGGACTCTCGTGCTTCCTCTCGAGTGGAGACGGGTATGTCGGGGAACTTCTTGAGTTGCAGCAAGGGTGTGAAGGACCCTTTGGAAGTTCCAGAGGTTAGTGTGATTAGCCTCGAGACGCCTCAGCGGAAATGGGCCTCATCTCGCCTGGAGGGAGAACCTCCTGGATTTTCTCGAGTTGCGGCAGGTGCTCTCGACTTACGACGGGACCTCAGGGACCCGCTCTGGTGGCCTCAGGAAAGGCCAGTCCCCATGCGAGTTGCTCGGGGCCTCTCGGATTCCTCTCCCGTCGATGCGGGGCCTAAGACCTTGTGTGGAGTCGGTGCCGGAACCTGAGGATTCCTCTCCAGTGCTGACATGGATCTTGGGTACTTCTGGAGTCTCCCCAGGGAGTCAGTCCTCGTCTCGAGTGGGGCATGCACGTGCCTTTCCTCCCGAGCTGTAGCAGCAGTGTCACGCTTCCCTTCGCGTGGATCAAGGGATCTGTGGTCCTTTCCCTCGAGGCTTTCCCACGAGGCTTTCCACTGTCCCACGTGCCACCGTTGTGTGAGTCGATCCTCGGCTTGAAAGTCGAGGCAGTGCAGGGAAAACAGGTTTCCCTGGAATGGACTGAGACATCTGGGGGACTCTGGGAATGGTGGCACGACCCTGGAGTTCCTCTCGCCTTTCCTGTGGAGAGCGCCTCCTCTTGAGATGCGACGGGAACGCCGGGAATTCTGTCCCGACCACGCAGGGAAAGGATCCCTCCTTTCGAGCTATGAGGCGGAAAAGGGGCTCCTCTGGATGTGGGACGGGATTCTCGTGCTTTCTCTCGAGTGGAGACGAGTATGTCGGGGAACTTCTTGAGGTGCAGCAAGGGTGTGAAGGACCCTTGGAAGTTCCAGAGGTTAGGTGTGATTAGCCTCGAGATGCCTCAACGGAAATGGGCCATCATCTCGCCTGGACGGGAGAACCTCCTGGATTCTCTCGAGTTTTCGGCAGGTGCTTTCGAGTTATGACGGGGACCTCAGGGACCCGGTCTGGTGGCCTCAGGAAAGTCCAGTCCCCATGCGAGTTGCTCGGGGGTGTCTCCGGATATTCTCCCATCGATGACGGGGCACAAGACCATGTGTGGTGTCGGTGCCGGAACCTGAGGATTCCTCTCCAGTGCTGACATGGATCTTGGGTACTTCTGGAGTCTCCCCAGGGGAGTCAGTCCTCGTCTCGAGTGGGGGCATGCACGTGCGCTTTCCTCCCGAGCTGTAGAAGCAGTGTCAAGCTTCCCTTCGCGTGGATCAAGGGATCTGTGGCTTTCCCTCGAGGCTTTCCCACTAGGCTATCCCGCGAGGCTTTTCCACAGGGCTGTCCCACTTGCCTCCGTGGTGTGAGTCGATCCTCAGCTTGAATGTCGAGGCAGTGCAGGGAAAACAGGTTTCCCTGGAATTGGACTGAGACATCTGGGGGACTCTGGGAATGGTGGCACGACCCTGGAGTTCCTCTCGCCTTTCCTGAGGAGCGCCTCCTCTTGAGATGAGATGGGAACGCCGGGAATTCTTTCCGACCACGCAGGGAAAGGATCCCTCCTCTCGAGCTAGGAGGCGGAAACGGGGCTCCTCTGGATGTGGGCGGACTCTCGTGCTTCTCTCGAGTGGAGACGGGAATGTCGGGGAACTTCTTGAGTTGCAGCAAGGGTGTGAAGGACCCTTTGGAAGTTCAGAGGTTAGGTGTGATTACCTCGAGACGCCTCAGCGGAAATGGGCCTCATCTCGCTGGAGGGGAGAACCTCCTGGATTTTCTCGAGTGACGGCAGGTGCTCTCGACTAACGACGGGGACCTCAGGGACCCGCTCTGGTGGCCTCAGGAAAGGCCAGTCCCCATGCAAGTTGCTCGGGGCACTCGGGATTCCTCTCCCGTCGATGCCGGGGCCTAAGACCTTGTGTGGAGTCGGTGCCGGAACCTGAGGATTCCTCTCCAGTGCTGACATGGATCTTGGGTACTTCTGGAGTCTCCCCAGGGGAGTCAGTCCTCGTCTCGAGTGGGGGCATGCACGTGCGTTCCTCCCGAGCTGTAGCAGCAGTGTCAAGCTTCCCTTCGCGTGATCAAAGGATTGTGGATTTCCCTCGAGGCTTTCCCACGAGGCTTCCCACGAGGCTTTTCCCACAGGGCTGTCCACGTGCCACCCGTGGTGTGAGTCGATCCTCGGCTTGAAAGTCGAGGCAGTGCAGGGAATACAGGTATCCTGGAATGGACTGAGACATCTGGGGTCTCTGGAATGGTGACACGACCCTGGAGTTCCTCTCGCCTTTCTTGTGGAGAGCGCATCCACTTGGCATGCGACGGGAACGCCGCGGAATTCTTTCCCGACCACTCAGGGAAAGGATCACTTCTCTCGAGCTAGCAGGGGAAACGGGGCTCCTCTGGATGTGGGCGGACTCTAGTGCTTCCTCTCGAGTGGAGACGGGTATGTCGGGGAACTTCTTGAGTTGCAGCAAGGGTGTGAAGGACCCTTTGGACCTTCCAGAGGTTAAGTGCGAATAGCCTCGAGACGCCCTCAGCGGAAATGGGCCTCATCTCGCCTGGAGGGGAGAACCTCCTGGATTTTCTCGAGTTTGCTGCAGGTGCTCTGACTTACGACGGGACCTCAGGGACCCCGCTCTGCTGGCCTCAGGAAAGGCCAGTCCCCATGCGAGTTGCTCCGGGGCCTCTCGGGATTCCTCTCCAGTCGATGCTGGGGGCCTGAGACCTTGTCTGGATACAGTTCCGGAACCTGAGGATTCCTCTCCAGTGCTGACATGGATCTTAGGGTACTTCTGGAATCTCCCCAGGGGAGTCAGTCCTCGTCTCGAGTTGGGGGCATGCACGTGCGCTTTCCTCCCGAGCTGTAGCAGCAGTGTCCACGCTTCCCTTCGCGGGAACAAGGGATCTGTGGCATTCCCTCGAGGTCTTTCCACGAGGCTTTCCCACGAGGCTTTCCTGCAGGGCTGTCCCACGTGCCACCGTTGTGTGAGTCGATCCTCGGCTTTAAGTCGAGGCAGTCCAGGGAAACAGGTTTCCCTGGAATGGACTGAGACATCTGGGGGACTCTGGGGAGTGGTGGCATGACCTGGAGTTCCTCTGGCCTTTCCTGTGGAGAGCGCCTCCTCTTGAGATGCGACGGGAACGCCGGGAATTCTTTCCCGACCACGCAGGGAAAGGAATCCCTCCTCTCGAGCTAGGAAGCGGAAAAGGGGCTCCTAAGGATGAGGGCGGGACTCTCGAGCTTCCTCTCGAGTGGAGACGGGTATGTCGGGGAACTTCTTGAGTTGCAGCAAGGGTGTGAAGGACCCTTTGAAAGTTCCAGAGATTAGGTGTGATAAGCCTCGAGACTCCTCAGCGGAAATGGGCCTCATCTCGCCTGGAGGGGATAACCTCCTGGATTTTCTCGAGTTGCCGCAGGTGCTCTCGGCTTACGACGGGGACCTCAGGGACCCGCTCTAGTGCCCTCAGGAAAGGCCCGTCCCCATGCGAGTTGCTCGTGCGCCTCTAGCGATTCCTCTCCCGTCTATGCCGGGGCCTGAGACCTTGTGTGGAGTCGGTGCCGGAACCTGAGGATTCCTCTCCAGTTCTGACATGGATCTTGGGTACTTCTGGAGTCTCCCAGGGGAGTCCAGTCCTCGTCGCGAGTGTGGCGTGCCCGTGCGCTTTCCTCCCGAGCTATAGCAGCCAGTGTCACGCTTCCCTTTGCGTGGATCCAGGGATTCTGTGGCTTTCTCTGTAGGCTTTCCCAAAAGGCTTTCCCACTAGGCTTTTCACAGGGCTGTCCCACGTGCCACCGAGGTCTGAGTCGATCCTCCGGCTTGAAAGTCGAGGCATTGCGGGAAAAGAGGTTTCCCTGGAATCGACTGAGACATCTGGGGCTCTGGGAATGGTGGCACGACCCTGAGTTCCTCTCGCCTTTCCTGTGGAGAGCGCCTCTTCTTGAGATGCGACGGGAACGCCGGAAATTCTTTCCCGAGCACGCAGGGAAAGGATCCCTCCTCTCGAGCTATGAGGCTGAAACGGGGCTCTTCTGGTTGTGGGCGGGACTCTCGTGCTTCCTTTCGAGTGGAAACGGGTATGTCGGGGAACTTCTTGAGTTGCAGCAAGGGTGTGAAGGCCCTTTGGAAGTTCCAGAGGTTAGGTGTGATTACCCTCGAGATGCCTCAGCGCAAATGGGTCTCATCTCGCCTGGAGGGGAGAACCTCCCTGGATTTTCTCGAGTTGCGCCAGGTGCTCTCAACTTACGACGGGGACCTCAGGGACCCGCTTTGGTGGCCTCAGGAAAGGCCAGTCACCATGCGAGTTGCTCGGAAGCCTCTCGTGATGTCTCTCCCTCTCCAGTGCTGTCTTGGATCTTGACTGGCCTTTCCTGAGGCCACCAGAGCGGGTCCCTGCGGTCCCCGTCGTAAGTCGAGAGCACCTGCCGCAACTCGAGAAAATCAAGGATGTTCTCCCCTCCAGGCAAAATGAAGCCTATTTCGCGCTGACAACATCTCAAGGCTAAGCACACTTAAACTCTGGAACTTCCAAAGGGTCCTTCACACCCTTGCTGGCAAATCAAGAAGTTCCCACGACATACCCGTCTCCACTCAAGAGGAAGCACGATAGTTCCGCCCACATCCAGAGGAGCCCCGTTTCCGCCTCATAGCTCGAGAGGAGGGATCCTTTCCCTGGGAGGTCGGGAAAGAATTCCCGGCGTTCCCGTCCCATCTCAAGAGGAGGCGCTCTTCACAGGAAAAGGCGAGAGGAACTCCAGGGGACATGCCACCATTCTCCGAGTCCCCCAGATGTCTCAGTCCATTCCAGGGAAACCTGTTTCCCCGCTCTGACTCGACTTTCAAGCCGAGGATCGACTCACACCACTGTGGCACGTGGGACAGCCCTGTGGCAAAGCCTCGTGGGAAAGCCTCGTGGGAAAGCCTCGAGGGAAAGCCGACAGATCCCTTGATCCACGCGAAGGGAAGCGCGACACTGCTGCTACAGCTGGGGAGGAAAGCGCACGGTGCATGCCCTCAACCGAGACCGAGGACTGACTCCCCTGGGGAGACTCCAGCAGTACACCAAGATCCATGTCAGCACTGGAGAGGAATCCTCAGGTTACAGCACCGACTCTACGTAAGGTCCTGAGGCCCCGGCATCGACGGAGAGGAATCCGGAGAGTGCCCCGAGCAACTCGCATGGGGACTGGAATTTCCTGAGGCCACCAGAGCGGGGTCCCTGAGGTCCCCATCGTAAGTCGAGAGGCACCTGCCAGCAACTCTAGAATATCTAGGAGTTTCTCCCCTCCAGGCGAGATGAGGCCCATTTCCATTGAGGCATCTCGGGGCTAATCACACCCTAACCTCTAGAACTGCCAAAGGGTCCTTCTCACCCTTGCTGCAACTCAAGAAGTTCCCCAACCTGCCCCGTCTCCACTCGAGAGGAAGCACGAGAGTCCCTCCCACATGAGGAGGAGCCCCGTTTCCACCTCATAGCTCGAAAGAAGGGATCCTTTCCCTGCGTGGTCGGGAAAGAATTTCCGGCATTCCCGTCGCATCTCAAGAGTAGGCGCTCTCCACAGAAAAGGCGAGAGGAACTCCAGGGTCGTGCCACCATTCCCAGATTCCCTCAGATGTCTCAGTCCATTCCAGGGAAA
Organism: Capra hircus; assembly: GCF_001704415.2. NCBI lineage: Eukaryota > Metazoa > Chordata > Mammalia > Artiodactyla > Bovidae > Capra > Capra hircus. The sequence goes on from NW_017215462.1 coordinate 5,841, forward strand.
CTTGTTTTCCCTGCACTGCCTCGACTTTCAAGCCGAGGATCGACTCACACCACGGTGGCACGTGGGACAGCCCTGTGGGAAAGCCTCGTGGAAAAGCCTCGAGGGAAAGCCTTCAGGGAAAGCCACTGATACCATGATCCAATCGCCAAGAAGCGTGACACTGCTGCTACAGCTCGGGAGGAAAGCGGCACGTGCATGCCCCCACTCGAGACGAGGACTGACTCCCCTGGGGAGACTTCAGAAGTACCCCAAGATCCATGTCAGCACTGTTAGGAAACCTCAGGTTCCGGCACCGACTCCACACAAAGTCTTAGGCCCCGGCATCGACGGGAGAGGAATCCCGAGAGGCCCCCGAGCAACTTGCATGGGGACTGGCCTTTCCTGAGGCCACCAGAGCGGGTCCCTGAGGTCCCTGTCGTAAGTCGAGAGCACCTGCCGCAACTCGAGAAAATTCAGGAGGTTCTCCCCTCCAGGCGAGATGAGGCCCATTTCCACTGAGGCATCTCGACGCTAATCACACCTAACCTCTGGAACTTGCAAAGCGTCCTTCACACCCTTCCTGCAACTCAAGAAGTTCCCCGACATACCCGTCTCCACTCGAGAGGAAGTACGAGAGTCCCGCCCACATCCAGAGGAGCCCCGTTTCCGCCTCCTAGCTCGAGAGGAGGGATCCTTTCCCTGCGTGGTGGGGAAAGAATTTCCGGCGTTCCCGTTGCATCTCAAAGAGGTGGTGCTCTCCACAGGAAAGGCGAGAGGAAGTCCAGGGTCGTGACCACCATTCCCAGAGTCCCCCAGATGTCTCAGTCCATTCCAGGGAAACCTGTTTTCCCTGCACTGCCTCGACTTTCAAGCCCAGGGTCGACTTTCACCACGGTGGCACGTGGGACAGCCCTGTGGGAAAGCCTCGTGGGAAAGTCTCGTGGGAAAGCCTCGAGGGAAAGCCACAGATCCCTTGATCCACGCGAAGGGAAGCGTGACACTGCTGCTACAGCTCGGGAGGAAAGCACACGTGCATGCCCCCACTCGAGACGAGGACTGACTCCCCTGGGGAGACTCCAGAAGTACCCCAAGATCCATGTCAGCACTGGAGAGGAATCCTCTGGTTCTGGCACCGACTCCAAACAAGGTCTTAGGCCCCAGGCATCGACGGGAGAGGAAACCTGAGAGGCCACCGTGCAACTCGCATGGGGACTGGCATTTCCTCAGGCCAACAGAGCGGTTCCCTGAGGTCCCCGTCATAGGTCGAGAGCACCTGCCCAACTTGAGAAAATCCAGGTGGTTGTCCCTTCCAGGAGAGATGGGCCCATTTCCGCTGGGCGTCTCGAGGCTAATCACACCTAAGCTCTGGAATTTCCAAAGGGTCCTTCACACCCTTGCTGCAACTCAAGAAGTTCCACGACATACCCGTCTCCACTCGAGAGGAGGCACGAGAGTCCCGCCCACATCCAGAGGAGCCCCGTTTCCGACTCATAGCTCGAGAGGAGGGATCCTTTCCCAGCGTGATAGCGAAAGAATTCTCGGGAGTCACTCTCCACAGGAAAGGCGAGAGGAACTCCCTGTCATGCCACCATTCCAGAGTCCCCCAGATGTCTCAGTCAATTCCAGGAAATCCTGTTTTCCCTGCACTGCCTCGACTTTCAAGCTGGGGATCAACTCACACCATGGTGGTACGTGGGACAGCCCTGTGGGAAAGCCTCGTGAGAAAGCCTCGAGGGAAAGCCACAGATCCCTTGATTCACGCGAAGGGAAGCGTGACACTGCTGCTACAGCTCGGGAGGAAAGCGCACGTGCATGCCCCACTCGAGACGAGGACTGACTTCCCTCGGGAGACTCCAGTAGTACCCCAAGATCCATGTCAGCACTGGAGAGGAATCCTCAGGTTCCGGCACCGACTCCGTACAAGGTCTCAGACCCCGGCATCAACGGGAGAGGAATCCCGAGAGGCCATCGAACAACTCGCATGGGAGCCTGGCCTTTCCTCAGGACACCGGAGAGGGTTCCCTGAGGTCCCCCGTTCGTAATTCTAGAGCACCTGCCCACACTCGAGAAAATCCAGGAAGTTCTCCCCTCCAGGCGAGATGAGGCCCATTTCCGCCTGAGGCTGTCTCGAGGCTAATAACACCTAACCTCTGGAACTTCCCAAAGAGTCTTTCACAGTCATGCTGCAACTCAAGAAGTTCCCCGACATACCCGTCTCCACTCAAGAGGAAGCACGAGTGTCCCGGCCACATCCAGAGGAGCTCCGTTTCCGGCTCGTAGCTCGAGATGAGCGATCCTTTCCCTGATTGGTCGGGAAAGAATTCCCGGCATTCCCATCGCATCTCAAGAGGAGGCGCTCTCCAAAGGAAAGGGGAGAGGAACTGCAGGGTCGTGCCACCATTCCGAGACTCACCCAGATGTCTCAGTCCATTCCACAGGAACCTGTTTTCCCTGCACTGCCTTGGCCTTCATGCCGAGGATCGACTCACACCACCGTCACACGTGGGACAGACCTGTTGGAAAGCCTAGTGGGAAAGACTCGAGGGAAAGCCACAGATCCCTTGGTCCAGGCATGGGGAAGCGTGACACTGCTGCTACAGCATGGGAGGAAAGGGCACGCTCATGCCCCCACTCGAGACGAGGCCTGACTCCCTTGTGGAGACTCGAGAAGTACCACAAAATCCATGTCAGCACTGGAGAGGAATCCTCAGCTTCCGGCCCCGACTCCACACAAGGTCTTAGGCCCCGGCATCGACGGGAGAGGAATCACGAGAGGCCCCCTAGCAACACGCATGATGACTGGCGTTTCCTGCGGCCGCCAGAGCGGGTCCCTGAAGTCCCCGTCGTAACTCGAGAGCACCTGCTGAAACTCGGGAATATCCAGGAGCCTCTCCATTCCAGGCGACATGAGGCCCATTTCCGCTGAGGCATCTCGAGACTAACCACACCTAACCTCTGGAACTTCCAAAGGGTCCTTCACACCCTTGCTGCAACTCAAGAAGTTCCCCGACATACCCGTTCCTCTTCACATTCAGCCATAATGGTGGTGTCATCTGCATATCTAAGTTTATTGATATTTCTACCGGCAATCTTGATTCCACCTCATGTATCTTCCATCCCAGCATTTTTCATGATGTACTCTGCATAGAAGTTAAATAAACAGGGTGACAATATACAGCCTTTGCATACTCCTTTTCCTTTTTGGAACCAGTCTGTTGTTCCATGTCCTACTCTAACTGTTGCTTCCTGACCTTCATCCAGATTTCTCAAGAGGCAGGTTAGGTGGTCTGGTATTCCCATCTCTTTCAGAATTGTGGCTAAAACAACAGTATAAGGACCTTTCCGATGTCAGGCCAAGGAATTGTGTTTCCAGTCATTGAGCCACACCTGATCACTGAGCACAAATTCATGAATCTGTTCCTCAAGGGGGAATGATATTCTTTTTTATACAAACTTAGTTACCTGATTTATTACCTTACCTAATTGTTCCATCTGCTGTGAAATCCCACCCCCTTACTTGTGGCAAATCTGCTAACACCTGCCTCACTGTGGGAGGGGGTCTCCCATAGAAAATTTCATAAGGACAACAACTATGGGAACGTGCAGTTACCCGTAATATGAGTAAGTCTGCCGGAAGCAAGCCCATCCATGTACAGTCAGTCTCTATGATCCATTTTGAAAGTGTCTCTTCAAGAGTTTGGTTGTTTCTTTCCACCATTCCAGAACACTGGGGCCTATATGCTGTATGTAATTTCCACTGATATTTAGAGCTTCACATACCTGTTAATTAACGCGGCTGCAAAGACAGGGCCATTGTCGGATTCTATACTGGTTGGAAACCCAAGTCTGGGAATTATTTCTCAAATCAGCGAGCTACTTCGTTTTCTTTTTCAGATCAGGTAGGGAAGGCCTCTGCCCAACCGGAGAAGGTACCTACTATTCTAGTAAGTTATGATAACAGGTGACTGCCTTTGCTTCCCCGAAGGACACTCGCTTTCCCTGTATCCTGAGAACTCCACGTCTCAGCCAGTTGGAAAAGCGCTTCTTGGAGGTCATTATTCAGGGGCAATTTCCCCTGGAGCCCGGGGCCATAGGGAGCGGCTCCACACTCCCAGGGAAAGGCAGAGCCACAGCCACACATCTGTCCCATCCCCTTTGCTCTGTAGGAGAGCTCTAGTGAGCCTAGGTCTGTCAGGAAAATTCTTGGCTCCTATGGGGACGCATTCTATGTGTGAAACTGCATCCAGGACCTAGGGGCCACAGGGCGCCTGTTTCTCTCGGGGCAGAGGGGTGGGGGGCCTGAAGCAGTGCGGCCCAGCAACAGCTTCCACATCCATCCAATTGCTCTTTTCTTACCTCTGATAGAACTAGCTTTGTTCCAGCCTTTGGCAATTTGGAGGCAAGCGGGCCCCACTTCCTCCCCAAGGAGGCATGGGACCTAATTTGAGTGGAAAGGCCCCTCACGGAGCTGAACCCAGGAAGGCACCCAGTCATGTCTGACACATTCCTGCATCCTGCTTCTTCATGAGCAATACCGCTATAAGCTAGGAATGTCTTTCCAAGGCTCAGAAAGGACAGGGGAGATGCATGGTGCTGCCTCTGGAATTTCGGTCCTCTGAGCAGACCTGGAGGTCTCCCCTTGAAGAAGCTAACCAGTTTCTTCCAAATACAGGCTTGCAAACACACACTGGGTGGCTGCCTCTTCTTCCCTGAAGGACGATCACTTTCCCCGCATCCTGGTGAACTCTGCATCCCAGCCTGCTGGAAAAGCGCTTCTTGGAGGTCATTTTTCAGGGACAATTTCCCTGGAGCCCGGGGCTGTAGGGAGGGCCCCATGCTCGCTGTGAAAGGCAGAGTCACATCCACTGTCTGTTCTACCCCTTTTGCCCTGTGGGAGAGCTCTAGTGAGCCTAGGTCTGTCAGGAAAATTCTTGGCTCCTATGGGGACACACCCTGTGTGTTAACCTGCATATCGGACCTAGGGGCCACAGGGTGCCTGTTCCTCTCGGGGGGGGACCCTGAAGTGGTGCGGCCAGCAACAGCCTGAACATCCATCCGATTGCTCTTTTCTTCCTTCTGATAGAGCTAGCTTTGCTTCTCGCTTTGGCATTTCGGAAGCCAGGGGAGCCCCACCGCTGTTGTCCTGGGGTCTATTGGAGGTACCGGGTCTATTGGACCCCAGCATGGCACCCGACCCCCTCAGACACACTCCCGCAGCCTCCTTCCCCATGGGCAGGACTGTTCTGACCTAGGAATGTGTTCCCAAGGCTCAGAAAATGCAGGGAGACACACGGCCCTGACTCTGGAACTGAGGCCATTGGAGCAGGCCTGGAGGTCTGACGTCTGAGACGCCAAACACTTGCTGCAAGATACAGGTGTGAAAACACACTCTCTGGGGCTGCCTTTCCTTCCTCCAAGGAAGAGAGCTTTTCCAGTCTCCTCCGTGCTGAGTCATACAAGGCTGAAAGATCTGGCTTAGAGGGCATTTCTCAGCGGCAATGGCCCCCTGAGGCCCTGCACCCAGGGAGGGATCCTACCCTCCCGGGGAAGTCAAAGCAACCTCCAAACAGCTGTTCTCTCATGTTTCCTCTGCAGGAGGGAGCTAGTGAGCCCAGGTCTGTCTGGAACGTTCTTGGATCCTGCGGGGAAATCATCCTGGGAGCCCACCTGGATACCAGTCGTAGGGGCTAAAATTCGCATTTTCCTTCCTTGGAGCCCTAACGCAGTACAGCCTAGCAACTGCTTGAAAATCCATCCTGTTGCTGTTTTCTTCCTCTGACAGAGCGAGCTTTGCTCCCCATTTTGGGATTTCAGAAGCAAGGTGGTGGCCTGCAACTCCTTGCCTGGGGTCCATTGGAGGTGCAAGGTGCCCTCGACCAGGTGACCCCAGCATGACACCTGGCCCCCTCAGACACACTCCCGCAGCCTGCTTCCCCATGGGCAGGACTGCTCTCACCTAGGAATGTGTTTGCAAGGCCAGGAAACTGCAGGGAGACACAAGACCCTGATTCTGGCATTGAGTCTGTTGGAACAGGCCTGCAGGTCTTCTGTCTAACAAGCCAAACACTTGCTGCAAGATACAGGCCTGAAAACACACTCTTGGGCTGCCTTTCCTTCCTCCAAGGAAGAGAGTTTTCTCAGACTCCTGTGGGCTGAGAGCCACACAGGGCTGAAAAGCCACTTGCTGGGAGATTATTTTTCATTGGCCATGGCCCCTGAGGCCCTGTGCTCAGGGAGGGCTCCCTCCCTCCCAGGGAAAGTCAAAGGAAGCTCCAAACGGCTGTTCAATCATAGTTTCTGAGAGAGTCATTGCCAAGGCAGGTTTTAAGAAGTTCAAGGGTCCCCAAGGAGAGAGGGGTCTAGAATTCTCAAGGAGAAGAAAGGACAAAACTGTTTTCCCCTCTACATTCCTTAGGATTATATAACAATCATGCATCCTTCTTGAGGACAGTCTCTGGAAAAAACCTCCTGGCTAATCCTGTTATCTTAAAATGTCAATTATGGGAGTAGGTCTAGTGAGTCTTTACAACCTCCAGACATTCTTTTGTTCGTTGTCATAACTTATTGGGAGAGTATATAACTCCATACCAACACTAGCAAGGGGGTACGCTTTCTGCCCCTTGTGATGTCTCTGTCAGAAGCTTTCTCTATCTCCTTTATCCTTTAATAAAACTCTATTGCCACAAAAGCTCTGAGCAATCAAGCCTCGTCTTGGGCCCTGGATTGAATTCTTTCTCCTCCATAAGCCAAGAATCCCAGCATCTTTCGTGGTTCAGCCAACAATATTTCATTTCCTCTGCAGGAGAGAGCTAGTGAGCTTAGGTCTGTCTGGAACATTCTTGGATCCTGTGGGGAAAATATCCTGTGCACACATCTGGATACTGGGCCTAGAGGCCAAAATTTGCATTTCTTTCCCGGGGAGCCCTAACGTGGTGTGACTTAGCAACTGCTTGAAAATCCATCCCATTGCTGTTTTCCTCCTTCTGACAGAGCTAGCTTTGTTCCCTGCTTTGGGATATCTCAACCGAAGGGCCGTCCATAGCTACTCGCCTGGGGCCCATTGGATGTGCAAGGTGCCCTCGACTAGGTGACCCTAGCATGGCACTCAGCCCGCTCAGACACACTCCCGAGGCTTCTTTCTCATGGGAAGCACTGCTCCAACCTAGGAATGTGTCTGCAATGCTTGGAAAGTGCAGTGAGACACACAGCCCTGACTCTGCAATTGAGGCCCTCAGAGCAAGCCTGCAGCTCTGATGTCTGAGAAGCAAAACACTTGCTGCAAAGAGAGGCCTGAAAACACACTCTCTGTGGATGACTTTCCTTCCTCTAAGGAAGATAGTTTTCCCAGTCTCCTGCTTCCTGAATGTCACACAGCTGGAATGCGCTTGCTTGGAGGTCGTGATTCAGTGGCAATGACCCTGAGGCCCTTTGCCCAGGGAGGGCTCCCACACTCACAGGCAAATCAAAGCAACTTCCAAGTGAGTCAGCTCTTCACATCAAATGGCCAAGTATTGGAGTTTCAGGTTCAGTATTAGTCCTTCCAATGTATATTCAGACCTGATTTCCTTTAGGATGGAGTGGTTGCGTCTCCTTGTAGTCTAAGCGACCTACAAGCATCTTCTCCAACACCACAGTTCAAAAGCATCCAATTTTCAGCTGTCACTTTCTTTATAGTACATCTTTCATATCCATCCATGACATATGGAAAAACCATAGCCTTGACTGGATGGATCTTTGTTGGCAAAGCAACGTCTCGGCTTTTTAATATGCTGTCTAGTTTGGTCATCACTTTTCTTCCAAGTCATAAATATGTTTTAAGTTCATGGAGGCAGCCATCACCTGCAGTGATTTCCAAGCCCCCCAAAATAGTCTGCTGCTGTTTCCAATGTTTTCCCATCTATTTGCCATGAAGTGATGAGACTGGATGCAATGATTTTAGTTTTCTGAATGCTGAGCTTTAAGCTAACTTTTTCACTCTCCTCTTTCACTTTCATCAGGAGACCTTTAGTTCTTATACACTTTCTGCCATAAGGGTGGTGTCGTCTGCATATCTGAGATTCTTGATATTTCTCCCAGC
>NW_017215463.1:0-13895 GCF_001704415.2 Capra hircus
GGAAAGACTAGAGATTTCTTCAAGAAAATTAGGGATACCAAGGGAACATTTCATGCAAAGATGGGCTCGAAAAAGGACAGAAATGGTATGGACCTAACAGAAGCTGAAGATATTGAGAAGAGATGGCAAGAATACCAGAAGAATTGTACAAAAAGATCTTCAGGACCCAGATAATCACAATGGTGTGATCACTAATCTAGAGCCTGACATTTTGGAAAGTGAAGTCAAGTGGGCCTTAGCATCACTACAAACAAAGCTAGTGGAGGTGATGGAATTCCAGTTGAGCTGTTTCAAATCCTGAAAGATGATGCTGTGAAAGTGCTGCATTCAATATGCCAGCACATTTTGGAAAACTCACCAGTGGCCACAGGACTGGAAAAGGTCAGTTTTCATTTCAATTCCAAAAAAAAAGAAATGCAAAAGAATGCTCAAAACTACCGAAAAATTGCACTCATCTCACATGCTAGTAAAGTAATGCTCAAAATTCTCCAAGCCAGGCTTCAGCAATACGTGAACCGTGAACTCTCTGATGTTCAAGCTGGTTTTAGAAAAGGCGAGGGACCAGAGATCAAATTGCCAACATCTGCTGGATCAAGGAAAAAGCAAGAGAGTTCCAGAAAAAACATCTATTTCTGCTTTATTGACAATGCAAAAGCCATTGACTGTGTGGGATCACAATAAACTGTGGAAAATTCTGAAAGAGAATGGAATACCAGACCAACTAACCTGCCTCTTTCTGTATGCAGGTCAGAAAGCAATAGTTAGACCTGGACATGGAACAACAGACTGGTTCCAAATAGGAAAAGGAGTACATCAAAGCTGTATATTGTCATCCTGCTTATTTAACTTATATGCAGACTCTATCATGAGAAACGCTGGACTGGAAGAAAAACAAGCTGGAATCAAGATTGACGGGAGAAATATCAATAACCTCAGATATGCAGACGACACCACCCTTATGGCAGAGAGTGAAGAGGAGCTAAAAAGCCTCTTGATGAAAGTGAAAGTGGAGAGTGAAAAGTTGGCTTAAAGCTCAACATTCATAAAAGAAGATCATGGCATCTGGTCCCATCACTTCATGGGAAATAGATGGGGAAACAGTGGAAACAGTGTCAGACGACTTTATTTTTTGGGGCTCCAAAATCACTGCAGATGGTGACTGCAGCCATGAAATTAAAGACGCTTACTCCTTGGAAGAAAATTTATGACCAACTTAGGTAGTATATTCAAAAGCAGAAACATTACTTTGCCGACTAAAGTTCTTCTAGTCAAGGCTATGATTTTTTCCTGTGGTCATGTATGGATGTGAGAGTTGACTGTGAAAAAGACTGAGCTCCGCAGAAATGATGCTTTTAAACTGTGGTGTTGGAGAAGACTCTTGAGAGTCCCTTGGACTGCAAGGAGATCCAACCAAATCCATTCTGAAGGAGAACAATCCTGGGATTTCTTTGGAAGGAATGATGCCAAGGCTGAAATTCCAGTACTTTGGCCACCTCATGAGAAGAGGTGACTCATTGGAAAAGACTCTGATGCTGGGAGGGATTGTGGGCAGGAGGAGATGGGGACGACCGAGGATGAGATGGCAGGATGGCATCACGGACTCAATGGACATGAGTCTGAGTGAACTCCAGGAGATGGTGATGAACAGGGAGGCCTGGCATGCTGCGATTCATGGGTCGCAAAGAGTCGGAAACGACTGAGCGACTGAACTGAACATATTGTAAGATTAAACTTGAGAATTCTCTTTTTTATTTCATTGAAGTAGCCTTTGGGTAACTGAAAGGACAGTGCAGTTACTTTCAGGATGTCATCTGCAAAACCAAGCCCTTTTGACAAGTGTGGTCCGAACATTCCAGGTATGCATTGCTGTTATAAATGTGACATCTCAGCCAGAAGGGAGATGCGGAGCTCTTCCTGTTCCACAAACAAATTCACAGAAGAAGCCAAAAGTGAGAGTTGGAAAATGAACACCAACGACCAAAAAGCGTTCCTCATTGGACAAAGCTAGAGAAAACCTAAAATCCTATGGCCCAAAAACCTGCTTGGAAATGAATGTTCAGTAAGGAAGAGAAGAAACATGTGAGGGTGGACAGGCCATGCTCATGGCCAGTGTAGTTCGAGATGGCCTGACCTCTCAGATGAAGACACATGCCAGTGTAAACCCTTTGCAGACAGCAGCGACGGTCGTCACCGTGTAAGTGTTTAGTCTGGTGTCAACATGCCCCGGGTACCACACAAGGGAGGAGACCTGGGTCTCTTCCTCTGCCCCACATCCCCACCCTCAAGAAGGCAGCTGGCTCAGCCATGAGCTGCGACCATCTCCAGGTAAACTACACCTTGCCTTCTCTATGCACCGTGAACCTGCACACAATGGTCCTTCAGAACCAAGAAAACTCGCCCCATCCCCACTAGAGCCAGAAGACTCCCCTGGCACAAACGCCTGTTGAGTCACTTTGGCCCAAGCCCTAGTTCTGGACGCCTGGAGCCTACTTCAGCCTTTACAGTGTGAATAATCAGGTCCTTTATACACATAATCCCAGCTGTCAGATCTGATCTTTGTATTCACAGTCAGCTCTGTCCCTCCCATGGCAGCTAGGTGGCCAGCCATGCAGGCAAAGGAGCACATGAGATGAGTTTCAAGGGAGCATTGAAAGGACAGCAGTGGATACAACTTGTTGCAAACTGAAGGAAGGTCCCTGCGCATCTCAGAAAAAGCCTCTGGTGTGCAAGTGTGGAGAGGGCCACGATGGTGCAAAGGAAAGAGTGATACTCAGGCCAACGTTTCTTGGCCACTCCTTTAGCAGCTCCAGTGGTAGCCTGTGAGCATTGGACAGTCAATGTGGTCACATGAGCATGACTCTAATTTCCTCAGAAAGCAAGAGAAAGGGAGTAAGGTGTGGGAGGACCCGGAGGTGGTGGGGTGGATGAAGGGAGCTTCCATTCCTTTCTTCAGTGCAAACTGATTTTGTGAATCTCTGAGCTGCCAGACGACATTTACCAAGTCAGGTCCCCACAGCACCCAGTTTGGACTGGGTGCTTTAGCCCCTGTCACACGGACAAGCTTCACCATGTGGCCTCCCTGAGTTCTAACAGCAGAACTTAGGGATTTGTCTGGGTACACACTTCCTTGCTATAGCTGAGTTACCCCCTTCTTAGAGCCCCAGTTTTGTCCTCTAGAATAAAGACATCGATTGCTACATTAGCAGGTTGCTACCTTAAACCTGTGATGACTCTTTAGGGTAATTCTACAATTAGTAGCTGGTCTTAAGAGATACTGGGCTTCCCTGATACCTCAGCTGGTGAAGTATCCTTCTGCACTGCAGGAGAGCCCAGTTTGATTCCTGGGTCAGGAAATCTGATCAGCTGCAGAAAAGCCAGGCTACCCAGTCCAATAGATTTTGGCCTCTCTGTGGCTCAGCCGTAAAGAATCTGCCTGCATGCAGAGACCTGGGGTTCGACCCCTGGGTTTGGAAGATCCCTTGGAGAAGGGAAAGGCTGCCCACTCCAGTTTCTTGCCTGCAGAATTCCATGGATCCTATAGTCTATGGGTTCACAACACTCGGAAAGCAGAAGGACTTGTCCCTTCACTTTCAAGAGATATCCCCTGAATCCAGATTAGACTGGAGTCTCCCAGTGCCATCTGGTGTGTCTTTCCTGAAGCCAGCCAAAACCCACACACTTGCTTTTGCAGGGTCTCCACTTAGCCTGCTGGACAGAAAAACCAGCGTTTTTACACAAGCTCACAGATAAGCAGGGACTCCTAGGCAGACCACTTCCCTCCGTTCTCAGGTGGAGCTTCAGGACCACAGCAGGAGCCAGTGCTCTCAAATCGTGGGCTCAGCAGTGCCCTCATTCTCAAGCCGTGCCTCTGCCCTGATGGGAGCAGAAAGGTCGCCAATTGCCCCAGGCTGACCTCACGCTCCTCTCACTGCTGTAGACTGACCTCACCAGCCCCGCCCCTTCCAGCAGAACCAGAGCTCCTCTTCCCCTTGATTGTTGCCTGAGTCCCAGCCCTGGGCCCCGTTGGTCACTGCCCAATCCTGAGCCCATCATGGTAGCCAGGGAGGATGGAACACACAGATTGGACAGATTCAGGTCATGTGCCCATACTCTCCAGGACACCTGTGAGGGCCTCACCATATGTCAGGGGTGGAGACAGTTCGATGCCCCAAGAGCAGGGCTGAGAATCAGGTCACTGTGTCCTTTTACTCCGTGTCCTGGGACGAGCTTGCACAACGTCTCTACACAGCACTTTGTTCTCTGCAGACAAAATATTCATGACACACCTCTTCCCTTCCCAAGCGTAGTTTCACCCAACACTATTCAAGGCCTCCTGTTTGAAGATACGTTTGGAGATCCCCCCTCCTAGCATCTAGGTTTCTTCTGTGTCATTGTAGAATAATTGATTCAGTGAAAAAATACCCACTAGCACCACCACATGCTGCTCTGTGTTTTCAGGATTCTTGCCTGTTCTGAGTAGAGGACATAGTCCAGGGCCCCACAAATGGAGTGAATTTTGTCCAAGGAAGCCCCTGAGACACTGAATCCCTCAATCACGTTGCTGTCAGCCTTAAACTAACAAATCTTTAAAAATGCATAATACCTCGATTATAAAGTAAGATATTCACTCTCAGAAATTGTTATAAAATTTGTCAAGTTTTTCTTTCAATTGTTGGTTCTTCGTATGTGTCTTAATTGCTATGGTGGTGTTTTGTGAGGCAGGGATCCAACTTACTTTCCCAATGGGTGCAAAATAGTCCCAATGGGCCTGCTCTCTTCCTTTACATTTTAAAGTTCAGTTCAGTCGCTCAGTCGTGTCCGACTCTCTGAGACCCCATGAATCACAGCACGCCAGGCTTCCCTGTCCATCACTAACCCCGGAGTCCACTCAGACTCATGTCCATTGAGTCAGTGATGCCATCCAGCCATCTCATCCTCTGTCGTCCCCTTCTCTTCCTGCCCCCAATCCCTCCCAGCTTCGAGTCTTTTCCAATGAGTCAACTCTTGCATGAGGTGGCCAAAGTACTGGAGTTTCAGCTTTAGCATCATTCCTTCCAAAATAATCCCAGAGCTGCCCTCCTTCAGAATGGACTGGTTGGATCTCCTTGCAGTCCAAGGGACTCTCAAGAGTTTTCTCCAACACCACAGTTTCAAAGCATCAATTCTTCGGCACTCAGCTTTCTTCACAGTCCAACTCTCACATCCATACAAGAAAACTGGGAACATCATAGACTTGACTAGACAGAACTTTGGCATAGTAATTAATGTCTCTGTATGCTATCTATTTGGTCATAACTTTCCTTTCCAAGGGAGTAAGCCTTTTAATATCATGGCTGCAATCACCATTTGCAGTGGTTTTGGAGCCCCTCAAAATAATGTCTGACACTGTTTCCACAATTTCCCATCTATTTACCATGACGTGATGGGACAGAGGCCATGATCTTCGTTTTCTGAATGTTGAGCTTGAAGCCAACGTTTTCACTCTCCTCTTTCACTTTCATCAAGAGGCACTTTAATTCCTCTTCACTTTCTGCCAGAAGGGTGTTGTCATCTGCCTATATGAGGTTATTGATAGTTCTCCCCGGCAATCCTGATTCCAGCTTGTGCTTCTTCCAGCCCAGCCTTTCTCATGATGTTCTCTCCATATAAGTTATAGAAGCAGGGGGACAATATACAGCCTTGACATACTCCTTTCCCTAGTTGTAACCAATCTGTTGTTCCATGTCAAAATTCTAACATTTGCTTTGTGACCTGCATATAGGTTTCTCAAGAGGCAGGTCAGGTGGCCTGGTATTCCCACCTCTTGAAAATTTTCCAACACTTTATTGTGATTCACACAGTCAAAGGCTTTGGCATAGTCAATAAAGCAGAAATAGATGTTTTCTAGAACTCTCTTGCTTTTTCGAGGATGCAGCAGATGTTGGCAATTTGATCTCTGGTTCCTCTGCCTTTTCTAAAACTAGCTTGAATATCTGGAAGTTCACGGTTCATGTATTGCTGAAGCCTCGCTTGGAGCATTTTGAGCATGACTTTACTGGCGTGAGAGATGAGTGCATCTGTGCCGTAGTTTGAGCTTTCTTTGGCCTTGGAATGAAAACTGACCTTTTCCAGTCCTGTGGCCACTGCTGAGTTTTCCAAATTTGCTGGTATATTGAGTGCTGCACTTTCACAGCATCATCTTTCATGATTTGAAAGAGCTCCACTGGAAATCCATCACCTCCACTAGTTTCTTTGTAGTAATGCTAAGGCCACTTGACTTCATATTCCAGATGTCTGATACTAGGTGAGTGATCACACCATCGTGATTATCTGGGTCGTGAAGATCTTTCTGGGCTGTCCTAAGATGGCGGAGCAATAGGACGGGGAGACCACTTTCTCCCTCACAAATTCATCAAAAGAACATTTTAACGCTGAGTAAATTCCATTAAAAAAAAAAAAAAACTTCTGAATGCTGGCAGAAAACATCAGGCACCCAGAAAAGCAGATCATTGTCTTCAAATACAGGTAGGAAAAAATATAAAAGACAAAAAAGGAGACAAAGGAGGTAAGGGAGGGAGCTCCGTCCCAGGAAGGGAATCTTAAGAGAGGTTTCCAAACACCAGGAAACACTCTCGCTGCCGAGTCTGTGGCGAGCCTTGGAAGCACAGAGGGCAACATAACAGGAAGGAAAAATAAATAAATAATTAAAACCAGCAGATTATGAGCCCCAACAGAGAAGCAGTGCAGACACCTGTATTAGCCACTAGCAAGTGGGGCTGGGCAGGGAGGCACGGGAGGGGCTGCAGTGCTTCATAAGATTTGGGCCAGAACACCCCATGCATAACCATAGCAAACTAACTTGGGCTAGCAAACCAGACTGTGGGATAGCTACCACATCACGAAAAGCTCGAACATAAGACCACCAAGACCATGCACAGAACAAAGAATGGAACAGAAATAGTCAGCTGCAGACCATCCCCTCCGGTGACAGGAAGCCAAAGCCGTAAGGGCTGGAAGGGGGCAATCGCAGCCCAAAGAGACTACAAAAATGCAAGCAGGCTTCTTTGCTAACTAAGACTTCTTGGGGTTCTGGACTGTCATCATCTGCCAGAGTAGGGATGCCAGCGATACACCCAGAAAACTGAGCAGCAGAGACGGGAAAGGTGATAAGTCGCAGTGACTGCGCTCGCCAAACACCTGAGCTACTCGGACCTGGGAAGGGCACAAAACGCAGGCCCAACCGAACCTGTGCCTCTAAGGGCTACCTGAGCGCCGAGACTGACGACGTAGACCAGAGAGGTGCATGCAGCCTAGGGCCGGCCTCAGATGGTTCCCGGTGGAGCAACATAGAGCCTGAGTGGTGTGCGCCATGAGCAGGCAGGCCCAGTGGGGCTGAGACACTGCGAGCACATGCCACTTTTATTTGTTTGCAGCATCCCTCCCTCCCCACAGTGCGACTGAACAAGTGAGCCTAAAACAAACAAACAAAAAAAAAGTGTCCACCACCCGCTCCCCCGTGTCAGGGTGGAAATCAGACACTGAAGAGACCAGCAAACAGAAGAAGTTAAACAGAGGGAACCGCCTTGGAAGTGACCCCACTCTGCCCACAACACCAGAGAAAGGGCCAGATATATCTTTACTATTTTTATGATCATTCATTTTGTTGTTGTTGTTGATATTGTTGGGTGATTGTTTTTCTTTTCGTTTTCTTCTTTTTTTCCTTTTTAAATTTTTAAGTCCTCTATTTCTCCTTTAATTTTTATTTTTATAAGCTACTATTACTTCTAAAAAAAGACCCTATTTTTGAAGCAAATGCCGTATATAGTCGTGTTGTTGTTGTAGTTTAATAATTCTTGTGGCTTCTTTCTTTTTTTTCTTTCTTCTCCTTCTTTTCTTTCATATTGTATTTTTGAAAATCCAAACTCTACTCTAGATTTTTAATCTTTGCTTTTTGGTATTTGATGTCAATATTGTACTTTTAAAAAACCCAATCTTCAGTACCCAATTTTACCTGAGAGCGAGATTATTGGCTTGACCACTCTCTTATTCTTTGGACTCTCCTTTTTCTCCACCAGGTGGCCTCTGTCTCTTCCCTCCCCCTTCTCTTCTCTACTCAACTCTGTGAAATCTGTGTGTTGCAGACGGTGGAGAACACTTAGGGAACTGGTTACTGGCTGGATCTGTCTCTCTCCTTTTCATTTCCCTCTTTTATCCTCCTGGCCACCTCTGTCTACTTCCTCCCTCTCCTCTTCCCTGTATAACTCCGTGAAAACCTCTGAGCAGTCCAGACTGTGGAGTGCACATAAGGAAGTGATTACTGGCTAGCATGCTCTCTCCTCTTTTGATCCCATCTCATCTCATTCCAGTCACCTCTAACTACCCCCTCCCTCTTCTCTTCTCCATGTAACTTAATGAACCTCTCTGGGGATCCCTCAATGTGGAGAAACTTTTCATCTTTAACCTAGATGTTTTATCATCAGTGCTGTATAGATGGAGAAGGCTTGAGGCTACTGTAAAAAAAAAACTGAAAACCAGAAGCAGGAGGCTTAAGTCCAAATCCTGAGAACATCAGACAACCCCTGAATTCAGGGAACATTAATCAATAGGAGCCCATCAAATGCCTCCATACCTACACTGAAACTAAGCACTACCCAAGGGCCAACAAGTTCCAGAGCAAGACATACCACGCAAATTCTCCAGCAACACAGGAACACAGCCCTGAGCTTCAATATAAAGGCAGCTTAAAGTTACTCCAATATCATTGACGTCTCATAACCCATTACTGGTCACTCCATTACACTCCAGAGAGAAGAAATCCACCTCGACCCATCAGAACTCCAACACAAACCTCCCTAACCAAGAAACCTTGACAAGCCACTGATACAACCCCACCCACAGTGAGGAAACTCCATAATAAAGAGAACTCCACAAATTCCCAGAATATTGAAAGGCCACCCCAAACTCAGCAATATAACCAAGATGAAGAGACAGAGCAATACCAGCAGGTAAAGGAACAGGAGAAATGCCCACCAAACCAAACAAAAGAGAAGAGATAGGGAATCTACCTGAGAAAGAATTCCAAATATTGATAGTGAAAATGATCCAAAATCTTGAAATCAAAATGGAATCACAGATAAATAGACTGGAGACAATGATTGAGAAGATGCAAGAAAGGTTTAACAAGGACCTAGAAGAAATACAAAAGAGTCAATATATAATGAATAATGCAATAAATGAGATCAGAAACACTCTGGAGGCAACAAATAGTAGAATAACGGAGACAGAAGATAGGATTAGGAAATAGAAGATAGAATGGTAGAAATAAATGAACCCGAGTGGAAAAAAGAAAAACGAATTAAAATAAATGAGGACAATCTCAGAGACCTCCAGGACAATATGAAAAACTCCAATATTCGAATTATAGGAGTCCCAGAAGAAGAAGACAAAAAAGACCATGAGAAAATACTTGAGGAGATAATAGTTGAAAACTTCCTAAAATGGGGAAGGAAATAATCACCCAAGTCCAAGAAACCAGAGAGTTCCAAATAGGATAAACCCAAGGCAAAACACCCCAAGACACATATTAATCAAATTAACAAAGATCAAACACAAAGAACAAATATTAAAGCAGCAAGGGGAAAAAAACGACAAATAACACACAAGGGGATTCCCATAAGGATAACTGCAGATCTTTCAATAGAAACTCTTCAGGCCAGGAGGGAATGGCAAGACATACTTAAAGTGATGAAAGAAAATAACCTACAGCCCAGATTACTGTACCAGCAAGGATCTCATTCAAATATGAAGGAGAAATAAAAAGCTTTACAGACAAGCAAAAGCTGAGAGAATTCAGCACCACCAAACCAGCTCTCCAACAAATGCTAAAGGATATTCTCTAGACAGGAAACACAAAAAGGGTGTATAAACCCAAACCCAAAACAGTAAAGAAAATGGCAACGGGATCATAGTTATCAATAATTACCTTAAACGTAAATGGGTTGAATGCCCCAACCAAAAGGCAAAGACTGGCTGAATGGATACAAAAACAAGATCCCTATATATGCTGCCTACAAGAGACCCACCTCAAAACAAGGGACACATACAGACTGAAAGTGAAGGGCTGGAAAAAGATATTCCATGCAAATAGAGACCAAAAGAAAGCAGGAGTAGCAATACGCATATCCGATAAAATAGACTTTTAAAACAAAGGCTGTGAAAAGAGACAAAGAAGGCCACTACATAATGATCAAAGGATCAATCCAAGAAGAAGATATAACAATTATAAATATATATGCACCCAACATAGGAGCACCGCACTATGTAAGACAAATGCTACCAAGTATGAAAGGGGAAATTAAGAGTAACACAATAATAGTGGGAGACTTTAATACCCCACTCACACCTATGGACAGATCGACTAAACAGAAAATTAACAAAGAAACGCAAACTTTAAATGATACAATAGACCAGTTAGACCTAACTGATATCTATAGGACATTTCACCCCAAAACAATGAATTTCACCTTTTTCTCAAGTGCCATGGAACCTTCTCCAGGATAGATCACATCCTGGGCCATAAATTTAACCTTGATAAAGTCAAAAAAACTCGAAATCATTCCAAGCATCTTTTCTGACCATAATGTATTAAGATTAGACCTCAATTACAGGAGAAAAACTATTAAAAATTCCAACATATGGAGGCTGAACAACACGCTTCTGAGTAACCGACAAATCACAGAAGAAATCAAAAAAGAAATCAAAATATGCATAGAAGCAAATGAAAATGAAAACACAACAACCCAAAACTGTGGGACACTATAAAAGCAGTGCTAAGAGGAAAGTTCAAGCAATACAGGCATACCTCAAGAAACAAGAAAAAAGTCAAATAAATAACCTAACTCTACACCTGAAGCAACTAAAAAGGAAGAAATGGAGAACCCCAGAGTTAGTAGAAGGAAAGAAATCTTAAAAATTAGGGCAGAAATAAATGCAAAAGAAACCATAGCAAAAATCAACAAATCCAAAAGCTGGTTCTTTGAAAGGATAAAGAAAATTGACAAACCATTAACCAGACTCATTAAGAAACAAAGAGAGAAAAATCAAATCAATAAAAATAGAAATGAAAATGGAGAGATCACAACAGACAACACAGAAATACAAAGGATCATAAGAGACTACTATGCATTATATGCCAATAAAATGGACAACGTGGAAGAAATGGACAAATTCTTAGAAAAGTACAACTTTCCAAAACTGAACCAGGAAGAAATAGAAAATCTTAACAGACCCATCACAAGCACGGAAATTGAAACTGTAATCAGAAATCTCCCAGCAAACAAAAGCCCAGGTCCAGACGGCTTCACAGCTGAATTCTACCAAAAATTTCGAGAAGGCTAACACCTATCCTACTCAAACTCTTCCAGAAAATTGCAGAGGAAGGTAAACTTCCAAACTCATTCTATGAGGCCACCATCACCCTAATACCAAAACCTGGCAAAGATGCCATAAAAAAAGAAAACTACAGGCCAATATCACTGATGAACATAGATGCAAAAATCCTCAACAAAATTCTAGCAATTAGAATCCAACAACACATTAAAAAGATCATACACCATGACGAAGTGGGCTTTATCCCAGGGATGTAAGGATTCTTCAATATCCACAAATCAATCAATGTAATTCACCACATTAACAAATTGAAAATAAAAGCCATATGATCATCTCAATAGATGCAGAGAAGGCCTTTGACAAAATTCAACATCCATTTATGATAAAAACTCTCCAGAAAGCAGGAATAGAAGGAACATACCTCAACATAATAAAAGCTATATATGACAAACACACAGCAAACATTATCCTCAATGGTGAAAAATTGAAAGCATTTCCCCTAAAGTCAGGAACAAGACAAGGGTGCCCACTTTCACCGCTACTATTCAACATAGTTCTGGAAGTTTGGGCCACAGCAATCAGAGCCGAAAAAGAAACAAAAGGAATTCAAATTGGAAAATAAGAAGTAAAACTCTCACTTTTTGCAGATGACATGATCCTCTACATAGAAAACCCTAAAGACTCCACCAGAAAATTACTAGAGCTAATCAATGAATATAGTAAAGTTGCAGGATATAAAATCAACACACAGAAATCCCTTGCATTCCTATACACTAATAATGAGAAAGTAGAAAAAGAAATTAAGGAAACAATTCCATTCACCATTGCAATGAAACGAATAAAATACTTAGGAATATATCTACCTAAAGAAACTAAAGACCTATATAGAGAAAACTATAAAACACTGATGAAAGAAATCAAAGAGCACACTAATAGATGGAGAAATATACCATGTTCATGGATTGGAAGAATTAAAATAGTGAAAATGAGTGTACTACCCAAAGCAATCTACAGATTCAATGCAATCTCTATCAAGCTACCAGCGGTATTTTTCACAGAACTAGAGCAAATAATTTCAAGATTTGTATGGAAATACAAAAAACCTCGAATAGCCAAAGCAATCTTGAGAAAGAAGAATGGAACTGGAGGAATCAACTTGCCTGACTTGAGGCTCTACTACAAAGCCACAGTCATCAAGACAGTATGGTACTGGCACAAAGATAGAAATATAGATCAATGGAACAAAATAGAAAGCCCAAAGATAAATCCACACACCTATGGACACCTTATCTTCGACAAAGGAGGCAAGAATATACAATGGAGTAAAGACAATCTCTTTAACAAGTGGTGTTGGGAAAACTGGTCAACCACATGTAAAAGAATGAAACTAGATCACTTTCTAACACCACACAAAAATAAACTCAAAATGGATTAAACATCTAAACGTAAGACCAGAAACTATAAAACTCCTAGAGGAGAACATAGGCAAAACACTCTCTGACATAAATCACAGCAGGATCCTCTATGATCCACCTCCCAGAATACTGGCGATAAAATCAAAAATAAACAAATGGGATGTGTGCGATCCAAAAATCTGCAAGCAATAAATGCTGGAGAGGGTGTGGAGAAAAAGGAACCCTCCTACACTGTTGGTGGGAATGCAAACTAGTACAACCACTATGGAAACAGTGTGGAGATTCCTTAAAAATTGCAAATAGAACTGCCATGTGACTCAGCAATCCCACTGCTGGGCATACACACTGAGGAAACCAGAATTGAAAGAGACACATGTACCCCAATGTTCATCACAGCACAGTTTATAATAGCCAGGACATGGAAACAACCTAGATGTCCATCAGCAGATGAATGGATAAGAAAGCTGTGGTACATATACACAATGGAGCATTACTCAGCCATTAAAAAGAATACATTTGAATCAGTTCTAATGAGATGGATGAAACTGGAGCCGATTATACAGAGTGAAGTAAGCCAGAAAGGAAAACACCAATACAGTATACTAACACATATATATGGAATTTAGAAAGATGGCAATGATGACCCTGTATGCAAGACAGCAAAAAAGACACAGATGTGTATAGCAGACTTTTGGACTCAGAGGGAGAGGGTGGGATGATTTGGAGAAATGCATTGAAACATGTATACTATCATGTAAGAAATCGAATCACCAGTCTATGTCCGATGCAGGATACAGCATGCTTGCGGCGGGTGTGGGGATGACCCAGAGGGATGTTGTGGGAGGGAGGTGGGGGGGGTTCATGTTTTGGATCGCATGTACACCCGTGGTGGATTCATATCAATGTATGACAAAACCAATACAGTATTGTAAAGTAAAATAAAGTAAAAAATTTTAATGCTCCTATAAAAAATAATAATTAAAATTAAAAGCTTCTGCACAACAAGGAAACTATAAGCAAAGTGAAAAGACAGCCTTCTGAATGGGAGAAAATCATAGCAAATGAAGCAACTGACAAACAACTAATCTCAAACCAGAAAAATAAATGACCCAA
>NW_017215464.1:0-13895 GCF_001704415.2 Capra hircus
TGAGAAAAACACCTAAACCTTCATGGAGGAAGGTGCGCATAAGTTTTTATTTTAAAATGGAAGGGTGTGACCATAATAATTAAGGGTTAGTTTTTCTAAAAAATATTCCTTCTGAACTCTTTATCTTCTGGTTAAGGATGTGTACATCCGACACTAACACATGAGGGTTGGTCAGAGATACGTATAATTAGCTTCAATTGAGATATCTTTGCACACCAAGAAAAAATTAAAAGGCCTTTGAGAAAATGTATGCTGAGTGTTAATACAGAGTTAAACACCACTCATTCAAAGCTAATGCTTGAGACTGCTCACTTGGAGCTTTTGAATGGCCTAATTTTTTTTTTTTTTTTTTTATGAAAGGAGTGAATAATTTTACCCCGGTGGCATTTTCTGAAGCTTACCTGGCCACGAGACTCTTCAGTTCACAGGCATGAACTTGACGGGTGCTACTGGCTGGTTCCTGTGATCTTTAGAGCGTAGAGAACTGAAAGTACCAACATTCCAGAACTCATATAGCTAGGGAGTTAACTTAGCATTAGAGGATTAAAATCTGTATAAACAGAATTTGGCACCCTGAATGTGGGCTCCTTGATCTTCCGTGCCAGCTGCAGCGCCATGCGACTTGCACCTCAGTGGTGAGAATACATCATTAAGCGGATACTTCAGCGCAGGTCAAAGCCCATTGTTACGAAGATTTTTGGCTTTTTTTAACATTTCTGAGATGTCTAACTTGCAAGTTATGTATTTATCGGAATGTCTCAGTATCTAATATTAATTTTTCTGTTGTAGTAGCGATATTATTATGAACATCTCTCAGATTGTTAAATATGGATTTGCGCTTCAACATATATTCCCTGATAAGCGATTGAATCCTAAGCGCACTGAAAATCCTGCCCAGACAGTAGAATCCTTGAATGAAGGCAATTTTATAGGTGCAACGAGTTCTTACTTAGGCGGACCATGTGTATATAAAGAAAAAGAGAGAAGAGAGGTGAGAACTCGATTGGTTCCCCACCGAGTCAAAAGACTGAGAAAACACAGAAAGCGCTGATTGTTGATAGAATTGGCCCGTTTGTTTCTGTTTAAAGGGATTAGGTTCCTCCAGGTTCTTAGATACCCCCATCGGAGTTACATGCATTAGGACACCAGCTTCCCGCATGCACTTAGTCAGTATGATCTCGATTAGTTTGTTCTATCAGAGTTAACAATAATGCCTCGATTCTTCACTCTGGAATCCGTGTACGTTGCAGGACAGCAAGTGGACCACACAGTTGCCAGGGCCCACACTCAGCAGGGAAAAAAATCAATGGCGTTTCAGTTTCGTGTATGTCAGTCCTGTTTCATTGTCAAGCTACAACCTTTTAAAGAATCTGAATATATCCTTTGTTTGTAATTTTCCTTTCACTTGAATACTGTGCCTGTGTACCGCAGCCAGGTACTTCAAAGTATTGTTAGGCTGACTCTCTCACAGTCAATACCTTCATTAAGTTTTACATGAGAGAACATCTTG
The DNA here is from genome assembly GCF_001704415.2 of Capra hircus. Classification (NCBI taxonomy): domain Eukaryota; kingdom Metazoa; phylum Chordata; class Mammalia; order Artiodactyla; family Bovidae; genus Capra; species Capra hircus. The sequence goes on from NW_017215464.1 coordinate 1,511, forward strand.
ATAAGGTAGGGTAGAGTGTAGGGGTGGTGGTGGGCAGGAGCACCAGCCCCCTGGAGACTAGGAACAGTATTCAAAAGACCTTGATGAGCAAGAAACAAATATAAGGACGTTTACTAGTACACTCAAAGGACAAAAACCACATTGTACAAATGTAAAGTGAGTAATGAGCTATATCCAAATATCTCAGAAAAACATTTAAAAGTTATAATGAATTACAGGAGTCTCCATGAGTCAACAACATGGTGGCCTTTTAAAAATAGAGCATTTTCCCAGGATTTGTTAAAAAGGAGTATAGACAAGATTTTAGGCTTGATGTCTATCTCATAAAATGGCATAATTCCATGAGGTAGCTTGGAAGATATGTTGTAAGCTAAAAAAATAAAAACTCAATATTTTTTAATTTTGAGAGTCTTCCTTGAAAGATCTTGAAAATACTGTGCCCATTAAGTCCCTTTATAAATAATGGCAGCATTCATCCACAAGCCAAGATCTCAGATTCCCAAGTGCATTGGTTATAGTGCAGATGAAGTATCCATTGTATTTTTAACCATAATAAAGTGACAATCACTACAGAGAGGTAACATTGCTTTGTGAAGAAGAGTGACTTTTTTCCTATCTTTGTAATACCTCTGGTAGTGTTAAGAACAGTAATATATTCCCATACTATCAACCTGTATGCAGCTATGATGCTAAATATTCATTAACTTCAGTTATAAATGCTATAGGATTTCAAAGATGTGTAACAATTAAAAAATTAATGTACCTCTTTTGGAAAATTTATGTTGAATATTAAATACAATATGAAATGAAATAAAATATTTTTCTCTGTCATTAACTTATTAAAACTATAATCTAAGTTAATAATTTTAAATAAATTATAGCACTGGTAAAAATTAAAAACAAGCACAGAGTTTTATCATAGTTTATAATAGGCTGTAAAAGCACTCACTTTGTCATCAGATAGGTTTCATTAGTGGGGAATGTATATATCAAATAAACTCTGAAGCTGAAGAGTAGAAATTCCTTGTTTTATACAAGCCAGCCAAAAAATATAGAGAGGTTTTGGACAGTATACTTGATACACAAATAAGAAATATCAACCCAGCTTTGCACTTCATAAAAAAATAATACACATTTTCAAATTGTACCTTTATAAAAAGAAGACATTATGCTGAGAGAAGCCCAAAACCCCCAAAAGAAACCCACATCAGTCCAGCCACCCTAATTTACCAGTTATAAAAGTAAACCATCTGGAACGGGGATCTTCCAACAGTCAGTTGAGCTGCCTACTTCATGTTTCTCTCTGGAAGCAAGCACTGAGATGGAGTTGTTGATATAAATAGTTAGTAGACTTCAACATCTGTGTAAGGAGGGCAACAGCAGGATTGGCAGAGAAAGAATCTTAACTTCAGTGAAAGTCTTTACCAACCTGGTGTGAAGGTCTGCAGTGAATTTTGCCCATCAGATTTGGTCCTGGTCAATCTGAGATGGCTGTTCCTTCATATTCTTGCCTTGTTCAGTCATCAGATGTGAGCTGTTCTGTAAATAATGTGACCTCAGATGAAGCTACTCTCCATATCTGAGGCAGACCCTGAGTTAACTGATCACATACCCTATAGCTGGATAGCCAGTCCTTTGAAAAGAGGATCTTGGTCATGTTTCTCCCTGCTGACCTACGACCCTACTTGGAACAGAGATGAGTTTCCCTGGTGTGGTTTATTATACAGTATTATTAACTGTAATACATCAGAATTTTGGGAAATTAAGTTATAAAATAAACAAAGCAAAATTTATTACTTGATTTAGGTGTTTATTTATTTGATCTCCATATAGGTAAGACTGTTGAGGTATTTACTTATTTGATATCTGTATACAATGGGAGGAATCAAAAGGAGAAAACATCAAGGGATTAAAAAACTCTTTAGTGTCAATTGTCATAAGATGAAAGTTTGAACAATAAATGGGATAATATTTATAAAAAAATAGATGAAGGATTTCTATCCCTTAATACATGATACTTTCAAATGAATACATATAAGATTTTTTTTTTAGTACAGAAACAAGTCATGTGAGAAAGGATATGTGTACAGATAATGAACACAAGAAAAATGTTTAATCTCATGAATAAAGAAATGTAAATTAAGACTAAAAATGCCATTTTAACTTATCAAATAAATAATATTAAAAGAAAGTGGTACTTACTGCTTATGCTGATGGATGAGAAGGTCATTCACATAAACCCTGGTGGGAGAAGAATTCCTTAAGACATGTCTAGAAAACATTTTGGCAATCTGCAGTAACAGTCATAAAAATATACATTCTCATCCAGCAATTACGTTTTCAAAGCCCTACCTTGGAGAAGTGTTTCAATATTTATGTATTAAAATATTCATCACAGCCTTTTATGTTCATTAATAATCAAGTATGGGGATAGTTATAGTAAATTATGGGATAGAACATTATATGGCCATTAAGAATGCTATTTAGTAAAAAATTTTAATAGTGAGAAGAAGTGTTTATTATATTAAAAAATTAATAAAATCTATATGCAATATATATAATAAAGGGCTTCTCTAATACCTCAGTTGGTAAGGAATCTGCCTGCAATGCAGGAGACCCAGGTTCAATTCCTGGGTCGGGAAGATCCTCTGGAGAAGGAAATGCCAACCCATTCCAGTATTCTTGCCTGGAGAATCCCATGGATGGAAGAGCCTGGTAGGCTACAGTCCACAGGGTCACAAGAGTTAGACACGACTTAGCGACTTTACTACTACTATTGCTACTACTACTACTATATACAATAAAAATTCAGCTCTGAAGAATACATATTTGAGAGTATGGAGGAAGACTTCCAAATGATATTGATTTTCACCTATTTTGACTGGGGAAAGTTTTTCATGTCAAACTGCCTTCCATCTTAATAAAGGCATTCATATCATCATTGTCTGGCACTTAAAACTATCCAGATCTCCAAGACATTGAGTGGTTCCCAGGCAAAGATTAGGAAGCAGTTCACCCTCAAGTTCATCCAAGTACTGAACTTCTTCCTCTCACACTTTGAATCTTGTAGCTGAAGGTCTCTTTCTTTTATTAGACTTCCTTTCTCTCTTGAGTCTCTCTGGGTCTAGTTACCCCTGCTTCATCTTACTCATATTTTCCAATCACAGTGTTTTTCCCCAAATTGAATTCAGCCAAGATTAGAGTGATGTTTAAATCACTGTTTCTGCTCTGGTGAGAGCTTCAGTGTTACTGAGTCATGACAGAGCAGAGGATATGGGAAATATACATATCTAAAGTTTCAGCAAAACATGAACCGTGAAATTCCAGATGTTCAAGCTGGTTTTCGAAAAGGCAGAGGAAGCAGAGATCAAATTGCCAACATCTGCTGGATCATCGAAAAAGCAAGAGTTCCAGAAAAATATCTATTTCTGCTTTATTAACTATGCCAAAGCCTTTGACTCTGTGGATCACAATAAACTGTGGAAAATTCTGAATGAGATGGGAATACCAGACCACCTGACCTGCTTCTTGAGAAACCTATATGCAAGTCAGGAAGCAACAGTTAAAACTAGACATGAAACAACAGACTGGTTCCAAATAGGAAAAGGAGTACGTCAAGGCTATATATTAATTGTCACTCTGCTTACTTAACTTATATGCAGAGTACATCATGAGAAACACTGGGCTGGAAGAAGCACAAGCTGGAATCAAGATTTCTAGGAGAAATATCAATAACCTCAGATATGCAGATGATACCACCCTTATGGCAGAAAGTAAAGAGGAACTAAAAAGCCTCTTGATGAAAGTGAAAGAGGAGGGTGAAAAAGTTGGCTTAAAGGTCAACATTCAGAAAATGAAGATCATGGCATCTGGCCTCATCACTTCATGGGACATAGATGGGGAAACAGTGGAAACAGTGTCAGACTTTATTTTTCTGGGCTCCAAAATCACTGCAGGTGGTGATTGCTGTCATGAAATTAAAAGACGCTTATTCCTTGGAAGGAAAGTTATGACCAACCTAGACAGCATATTGAAAAGCAGAGACATTACTTTGCCAACAAAGGCCCATCTAGTGAAGGCTATGGTTTTTCCTGTGGTCATGTATGGATGTGAGAGTTGGACTGTGAAGAAGGCTGAGCACCAAAGAATTGATGCTTTTGAACTGTGGTGTTGGAGAAGACTCTAGAGAGTCCCTTGGACTGCAAGGATATCCAACCAGTCCATCCTAAAGGAGATCAGCCCTGGGTGTTCTTTGGAAGGAATGATGCTAAAGCTGAAACTCCAGTACTTTGGCCACCTCATGCAAAGAGTTGACTCATTGGAAAAGACTCTGATGCTGGGAGGGATTGGGGGCAGGAGGAGAAGGGGACGACAGAGGATGAGATGGCTGGATGGCATCACCGACTCGATAGACATGAGTCTGAGTGAACTGTGGGAGTTGGTGATGGACAGGGAGGCCTGGTGTGCTACAATTCACGGAGTCTCAAAGGGTCAGACACGGCTGAGTGACTGAACTGATCTGAACCAAAATGATTTAAATTAATAAATATTTTGGCTTGATATATCCATATTATTGTTGTAAGACTTGTGCTGGCTAAGGGAGACTAGATGAATTGAAAATCTGCTTGAAATTTTATAATTGCTGCTTGAAATCTTGTAGTCTGAGAACTTTTGGAAAGTGCATTACTTTAATATATAGGTTTTAACATAGTTCTTAAGGAATTTGCAAGACTTCTAGAGAATCACTGAAGTCACACTGAAGACTTTTCATCTGAAGTGTGGAGGGATTTCTCAGTTACCTTATGAGGTCTCTGTGCTCCTTAATCAGTTTCATGGCAGAAGAAGGCAGTGCATGTTCTCTTATACAGCTGAAAAGTATTCTTCTTCTCTTATTCAGAAATCTGTCTGTGCTTGGCTCAGACTTTCTTTGTGAGGAAAAGAAAGAATGTATGTGTGGGTTTTAAAGGCTATTTTAGGGGAATTTAGTGACTGTACCAACCTTTAAAGTAGCCTCTCTGTTCTTGCTTCTTTTCTAAGTAGAGCAGAAAAATCAACAGAAGCTAAGTTGACATCTAAAAAATCATTTTTGCTTGTGACAATGTGTCTGGGACACAAAGCATTGACCTTGAAGCACTGGTCTATTCATTCACAGATGGTTTAATCAATGAAGCCTTTTAACAGCTGGACCATTTCTTCCTAGCATATAACCCAGTGGCTCACCCTTGCTCTTATTTCCTATGTCTATCTTTATTACTCATGACAAAAAAGGAGGCTCTAGGCTTCCACTTCTCTGAAGGTATTTCCTCAGTCTTACAAAAATGGAAGAAATGAATCAAAATTTGAGAATAAAAGAAGCTATCAAAGTATGCAAAGCATTTGTGAAAATATATTCATAGACCCAAAGAACTAGAGCCTTGCATATATAATATGGTGAAGATAGTTCTCAGTTTCTATTGTAATCCCTGTCACTTTTGGTATGTAATCTGTGCTCATCAATCAATTTTTTCCTGGCAGCTGGGATAAGTTTATGAAATTGTCTAATATGGGCCCTTAAGACAATAGTTATGTAAACATCCCTACAGCAATGTATATTCCCTAGTCACTAAACTTTAAATATACAATAATCACTTATGCTTTTATTGAGAAAAAACCCAAATGACCATCATAGGAGCCAAAGTCAAAAAAAGTTGGGATATCTTCTCTGCACCAATTAAAGCTAAAATGGAATAATAACTTTAAAACCTTTAAGGGAAGAAAGTGTGTTCTAAAGTAGCTCTTCAGCTGTGCTATTATTCATAGGTAAAGTCTACGAAAACACATTCTCTGACTTACAACCATTCAGAATACTTATGATATGAATATCTTTTGTTGATATTACTAAAGGAAATTCATCTGGAACTATAGAAAAAAATTAAATGAAATAGGTAGACGAGTCAAGAGGAGAAGGAGAAAGAAAACTTTTGATTAAGGAGGTTGATTGAAAATGGACTTATGATTACAAAATTAAAGAACCATCCTTTTTTATAAAAGGTGCATCTGTGTATATGATGAGGTAATATTTGCTGAAATGACCATGATATGAAGGAAGTGTATTATTTCTAATTCACTTACCTGTGAAAACAAAAGCAGAACATAAAAGATAAAAAAACTTAATATGGAAATACTAAACCTTTGTACAAAATAGTAAATTTGAAGTAGGAGAATGAGTTTCGGAAAAGGAAAAAGGCTCTAATTAAAAAAAATTCAAATGAAAGATTTTTTTTAAATGTGTGCTTGATTATATAGTTATAAATTAATATTTATAGAATGACTAACATTCTATAAATTTGTCATATTAATCTCAATGATGATTTATCATATTAACCTTAATGATAAAACTTTCATTTCATTCTAAAACAATAAAAGAGAGTACATGATCCATATTTCAAAACCATATCAGAAGAGACATTTTCAAAAAGAGAAGCTTGAAGGAAAATAGCATATCATGAAGCTATAATTATAATTATGAATACTAGTGAAAACTATTGAAAATGAGTAATATTGAGTGAAATATAACAATACTGAAATGTGTGAATTATTAATATACAAATTATGCAAATATACCATCATGTGGAAAATAATGTGATCATATTAGGATAGTGGCACTAACACTAATATTACTATTATTCTGTTATTATTATTTTAAATATTTAATTATTTATTTGACTGCTTTGGGTCTTAGTTGTGGCACCCGGCATCTTTGTTGCATCATGGTGGATTTTTCATTGTGGTGCATGGATTCTCTAGTTATGGCACAGGGCCTCAGTAGTTAGAGCACTAGGGCTCAGTTACTCTGAGGTGTCTGATATCTTTGTTTCCTGACAGGGATCAAACCCATCGTCCCCTGCATTGCAAGGCAGATTCTTAACTGCATCACATCAGGTCTCAGTGTTCTGCTGGCTCAGATATATGATATTTATGCTTATCTGATACCATACCTGAGTGTGTAAGAGAATCATGCCATACCAGTTCCTACAAGGGCTGAGCCTCTGTGGATGTTCTGGAACATGCCAAGGGTCAGACAATTTAGTTGATTTACACTCTCAGTTAGCTCGGGTCCTCAAAGTGACCCAACAGAACACCAAGCTTTCAACGAGCCAAGATACCACAGCAGGGCACCTTTCAGAAGCCATGCATCAGGGGTTTTCTGTCATGAAGACTCATATTTGCTGGCTTGGTGAAAACAAAGGTCTTCTAAAAAGAAAGGCTGAGTCCAGGGTGATATAAGCCTCTGTACTCTGATCCAGTATTTCCCAGTCTTCAAAGAACTGGTGAGAAATAATTTGTAGCTTGTATACCAAGCACACCTTCTGTGGAGGAGTCTGGTATATTCCCTAATGGTAAGCCTCTCATTATGGGGCACTTCTGACTGCAGGGCTCCTTCAGTGTTTTGACTTACTGGGACTGTGGTAGAAATAGCATGAATAACCTTAAATAGGAATGTTCTCTGTCCTCAGGGAGACCTGTAAAAATAAGACTTGTGAGCTCTGTTTAATGGCACTTTCCCATTTCTGCCCAGTAAATGTATACTAGGACTATTCATCCAGTTAAATACAAAACATACTGACACAACTTGAAGATGAGTCACATTTTTTTCCAGTGATGTGATATGTCCATACAATTCAGCACCATTGACAAGTATGGTCCTAGTATCTGTTGAGAAATTGTGCATTGCTTGGACTCAGTTTTTGATAGAATACATTTTTTTTAAAAGGAGTCACTTTTTTCCCCCAAGTGATAAAATTGTTTTCAAATGATTAAGTTCTAAATTAGGAAGAAAATTTGGGCAGTGAATAGCACTCATATTGTTCAGTCATGATCAATTACCCCATATCCTTGGCATAGTCAATGATGCTTTTAACATAGAATAATCTTTGAGGTCACTGAAACTCTGCTGAATGACATGCAGAAGTCAGAGTAATCCATGGTGGACTCTCAGTGAACCTTCAAATCCAAAATGATGTGGAAATAGAAATGTAGATAAAGTTGATAAAATACCATTAATTTGTTTAACAATCTTTTGATAACCCTGTGAGGTATATAGAGAAGCTTGGCTTGGTAATTAGAACCTGCAGATCCTTTCCTCTGTCTCCTAAAATGGACTCCATCAAGGCTAGCTGAATACTTAGCTTCCCTGCAAAAAGTAATCTTACCTGAAATATACTTGCCAACCCTGCTAGAAAAAGTCACCTTGCTTCCTAATGATACAGCAAAATATTTTAAGCACGAATGGTATGGGTACACCAGCTCCCTTCTTCCCAGGTCTCCAAAATACAACTTTTATTATCTACAAATTTGGGGGATAAAATTGAGATGCACCTAACCCTTAGATGTTATGGGTTAGAAATTTATTTCTAGATTAATATTTATCTCAAGCAAATTCTCTTTTATCAAAAGTATTTATAGTTCTTACAGAGTTCAATATGTAGTGAGTCTATTAACAGTTTAAATTTTAACTTCACCAGATATAAGCTTTATTTAAAATTTGGACTAATCTTGTACAACTCAATGCATTATTCAGGTCACTGTTTGGCTTTTAGTGGAAATCTTGCAGACAGGCTTGGAGATCAGTGGGTGGTATCAGTGGAGAATACATTGTGCCACAGGTTTATATTACAGCAATTAATCCAGCGTCTGGGAGGAACTCAGACTTAGGCCTTAACATCATCTCTCCATCAGAATCATTCCTCATTTAGTTTGTTTGGGAAGTCTTGCCATTGCCTGCAAAAAATGGATCACAGATGAAAGTTGTCACATCCTGTTGAGAATGGACAATTATCCTTTATTTGGTTTCCAACTTTCCTTGTAACAATGCTGACAGATAAAAGTATTGGTTAGAGTGTAGCACTGTTAGAATTAACTTTTTCTCACCACATGAGTGAGGCATGTCCTCAGGCCTCATTTCCTGGAGATGGCTGTGTTCTACCAAGCATTACTTTGTAGTGGCTGTGTCTCTATGACAATAAGTAATCATTATAAAAGGGAATAAAATAGTCAAGTCAGTGAGCCAGTCTTTGTGATCACGCCATATGGAGGCACTTGTTTTCAGTGTTAAAAGAAAGATTCTTGTGATGTTTTCCCTTGGAAACTGGGTTCAAATATGGCCAGGTAGAAACTGGTTTTTCAAGCTTTGTCCTACCAGGGTTGATGCTTATTCCTGGATTGTCATCCCACAAAGGAATGCTGATGCATGATTCCAATGGGCTTGTGGTCATAATGATTTAATTACCTATTATTTAGGGAATAGTTCTTTTTTTTTTTAATTTTTATTTTTTATTTTATTTATTTTTTTTTAAATTTTAAAATCTTTAATTCTTACATGTGTTCCCAAACATGAACCCCTCTACCACCTCCCTCCCACAACATCTCTCTGGGTCATCCCCATGCACCAGCCCAAGCATGCTGCACCCTACGTCAGACATGGGACTGGCGATTCAATTCTTACATGACAGTATACATGTTAGAATTCCCATTCTCCCAAATCATCCCACCCTCTCCCTCTCCCTCTGAGTCCAAAAGTCCGTTATACACATCTGTGTCTTTTTTCCTGTCTTGCATACAGGGTCGTCATTGCCATCTTCCTAAATTCCATATATATGTGTTAGTATACTGTATTGGTGTTTTTCTATCTGGCTTACTTCATTCTGTATAATCGGCTCCAGTTTCATCCATCTCATCAGAACTGATTCGAATGTATTCTTTTTTAACGGGCTGAGTAATACTCCATTGTGTATATGTACCACAGCTTTCTTATCCATTCATCTGCTGATGGACATCTAGCTGGTTTCCATGTCCTGGCTATTATAAACAGTGCTGCAATGAACATTGGGGTACATGTGTCTCTTTCAATTCTGGTTTCCTCGGTGTGTATGCCCAGCAGTGGGATTGCTGGGTCATATGGCAGTTCTATTTGCAATTTTTTTAAGGAATCTCCACACTGTTCTCCATAGTGGCTGTACTAGTTTGCATTCCCACCAACAGTGTAGGAGGGTTCCCTTTTCTCCACACCCTCTCCAGCATTTATTGCTTGCAGATTTTTGGATCGCAGCCATTCTGACTGGTGTGAAGTGGTACCTCATTGTGGTTTTGATTTGGCATTTCTCTAATAATGAGTGATGTTGAGCATCTTTTCATGTGTTTGTTAGCCATCCGTATGTCTTCTTTGGAGAAATGTCTATTTAGTTCTTTGGCCCATTTTTTGATTGGGTCGTTTATTTTTCTGGAATTGAGCTGCATAAGTTGCTTGTATATTTGTGAGATTAGTTGTTTGTCAGTTGCTTCATTTGCTATTGTTTTCTCCCATTCAGAAGGGCTGTCTTTTCACCTTGCTTATATTTTCCTTTGTTGTCCAGAAGCTTTTCATTTTAATTAGATCCCATTTGTTTATTTTTGCTTTTATTTCCATAATTCTGGGAGGTGGATCATAGAGGATCCTGCTGTGATTTATGTCTGAGAGTGTTTTGCCTATGCTCTCCTCTAGGAGTTTTATAGTTTCTGGTCTTACATTTAGATCTTTAATCCATTTTGAGTTTATTTTTTGTGTGGGGTGTTAGAAAGTGATCTAGTTTCATTCTTTTACAAGTGGTTGACCAGTTTTCCCAGGACCACTTGTTAAAGAAATTGTCTTTACTCCATTGTATATTCTTGCCTCCTTTGTCAAAGATAAGGTGTCCATATGTGTGTGGATTTATCTCTGGGCTTTCTATTTTGTTCCATTGATCTATATGTCTGTCTTTGTGCCAGTACCATACTGTCTTGATGACTGTGGCTTTGTAGTAGAGCCTGAAGTCAGGCAAGTTGATTCCTCCAGTTCCATTCTTCTTTCTCAAGATTGCTTTGGCTATTCAAGGTTTTTGCATTTCCATACAAATCTTGAAATGATTTGTTCTAGTTGTGTGAAAAATGTCGCTGGTAGATTGATAGGGATTGCATTGAATTTGTAAATTGCTTTGGGTAGTATACTCATTTTCACTATATTGATTCTTCCAATCCATGAACATGGTATATTTTCCCATCTATTAGTGTCCTCTTTGATTTCTTTCATCAGTGTTTCATAGTTTTCTATATATAGGTCTTTAGTTTCTTTAGGTAGATATATTCCTAAGTATTTTATTCTTTTCATTGCAATGGTGAATGGAATTGTTTCCTTAATTTCTTTTTCTACTTTCTCATTATTCGTGTATAGGAATGCAAGGGATTTCTGTGTGTTGATTTTATATCCTGCAACTTTACTGTATTCATTGATTAGCTCTAGTAATTTTCTGGTGGAGTCTGAGTCTTTAGGGTTTTCCATGTAGAGGATCATGTCATCTGCAAACAGTGAGAGTTTTACTTCTTCTTTTCCAATTTTGGATTCCTTTTATTTCTTTTTCTGCTCTGATTGCTGTGGCCAAAACTTCCAGAACTATGTTGAATAGTAGCGGTGAAAGTGAACACCCTTGTCTTGTTCCTGACTTTAGGGGAAATGCTTTCAATTTTTCACCATTGAGGATAATGTTTGCTGTAGGTTTGTCATATATAGCTTTTATTATGTTGAGGGTATGTTCCTTCTATTCCTGCTTTCTGGAGAGTTTTTATCATAAATGGATGTTGAATTTTGTCAAAGGCCTTCTCTGCATCTATTGAGATAATCATATGGTTTTTATTTTTCAATTTGTTAATGTGGTGAATTACATTGATTGATTTGCGGATATTGAAGAATCCTTGCATCCCTGGGATAAAGCCCACTTGGTCATGGTGTATGATCTTTTTAATGTGTTGTTGGATTCTGATTGCTAGAATTTTGTTGAGGATTTTTGCATCTATGTTCTTCAGTGATATTGGCCTGTAGTTTTCTTTTTTTGTGACATCTTTGTCAGGTTTTGGTATTAGGGTGATGGTGGCCTCATAGAATGAGTTTGGAAGTTTACCTTCCTCTGCAATTTTCTGGAAGAGTTTGAGGAGGATAGGTGTTAGCTCTTCTCGAAATTTTTGGTAGAATTCAGCTGTGAAGCCGTCTGGACCTGGGCTTTTGTTTGCTGGAATATTTCTGATTACCGTTTCAATTTCCGTGCTTGTGATGGGTCTGTTAAGATTTTCTATTTCTTCCTGGTTCAGTTTTGGAAGATTGTACTTTTCTAAGAATTTGTCCATTCCTTCCACGTTGTCCATTTTTATTGGCATACAACTGCTGATAGTAGTCTCTTATGATCCTTTGTATTTCTGTGTTGTCTGTTGTGATCTCTCCATTTTCATTTCTAATTTTATTGATTTGATTTTTCTCTCTTTGCTTCTTGATGAGTCTGGCTAATGGTTTGTCAATTTTATTTATCCTTTCAAAGAACCAGCTTTTGGCTTTTGTGAGTTT
>NW_017215465.1:0-13893 GCF_001704415.2 Capra hircus
GCTCCCCTGGCTTCCGAAATGCCAAAGCGAGAAGCAAAAGCTAGCTCTATCAGAAGGAAGAAAAGAGCAATCGGATGGATGTTCAGGCTGTTGCTGGGCGCACCACTTCAGGGTCCCCCCGAGAGGAACAGGCGCCCTGTGGGCCCCTAGGTCCGATATGCAGGTTAACACACAGGGTGTGTCCCATAGGAGCCAAGAATTTTCCTGACAGACCTAGGCTCACTAGAGCTCTCCTACAGGGCAAAAAGGGGTAGAACAGACTGTGGATGTGACTCTGCCTTTCCCAGCGACCATGGGGCCCTCCCTACGGCCCCGGCTCCAGGGAAAATTGTCCTTGAAAAATGACCTCCAAGAAGCGCTTTTCCAGCAGGCTGGGATGCAGAGTTCACAGGATGCGGGGAAAGTGATCGTCCTTCAGGGAAGAAGAGGCAGCCACCAGTGTGTGTGTTGTTTGCAAGCCTGTATTTGAAGAAACTGGTTAGCTCCTTCAAGGGGAGACCTCCAGGTCTGCTCAGAGGACCGAAATTCCAGAGGCAGCACCATGCATCTCCCCTGTCCTTTCTGAGACTTGGAAAGACATGCCTAGCTTATAGCGGTATTGCTCATGAAGAAGCAGGATTCAGGAATGTGTCAGACATGACTGGGTGCCTTCCTGGGTTCAGGTCCGTGAGGGGCCTTTCCACTCAAAGTAGGTCCCATGCCTCCTTGGGGAGGAAGTGGGGCCCGCTTGCCTCCAAATTGCCAAAGGCTGGAACAAAGCTAGTTCTATCAGAGGTAAGAAAAGAGCAATTGGATGGATGTGGAAGCTGTTGCTGGGGCCGCACTGCTTCAGGCCCCCCACCCCTCGCCCCGAGAGAAACAGGAGCCCTGTGGCCCCTAGGTCTGGATGCAGTTTCACACATAGAATGTGTCCCCATAGGAGCCAAGAATTTTCCTGACAGACCTAGGCTCACTAGAGCTCTCCTACAGAGCAAAGGGGATGGGACAGATGTGTGGCTGTGGCTCTGCCTTTCCCTGGGAGTGTGGAGCCGCTCCTATGGCCCCGGCTCCAGGGGAAGTTGCCCCTGAATAATGACCTCAAGAAGCGCTTTTCCAACTGGCTGAGACGTGGAGTTCTCAGGATGCAGGGAAAGCGAGTGTCCTTCGGGGAAGCAAAGGCAGTCACCTGTTATCAGGACTTACTAGAATAGTAGGTACCTTCTCCGGTTGGGCAGAGGCCTTCCCTACCTGATCTGAAAAAGAAAATGAAGTAGCTCGCTGATTTGAGAAATAATTCCCAGACTTGGGTTTCCAACCAGTATAGAATCCGACAATGGCCCTGTCTTTGTAGCCGCGTTAATTAACAGGTATGTGAAGCTCTAAATATCAGTGGAAATTACATACAGCATATAGGCCCCAGTGTTCTGGAATGGTGGAAAGAAACAACCAAACTCTTGAAGAGACACTTTCTAAATGGATCATAGAAACTGACTGTACATGGATGGGCTTGCTTCCGGCAGACTTACTCATATTATGGGTTACCGCACGTTCCCATAGTTGTTGTCCTTATGAAATTTTCTATGGGAGACCCCTCCCACAGTGAGGCAGGTGTTAGCAGATTTGCCACAAGTAAGGGGGTGGGATTTCACAGCAGATGGAACAATTAGGTAAGGTAATAAATCAGGTAACTAAGTTTGTATAAAAAAGAATATCATTCCCCCTTGAGGAACAGATTCATGAATTTGTGCTCAGTGATCAGGTGTGGCTCAATGACTGGAAACACAATTCCTTGGCCTGACATCGGAAAGGTCCTTTATACTGTTGTTTTAGCCACAATTCTGAAAGAGATGGGAATACCAGACCACCTAACCTGCCTCTTGAGAAATCTGGATGAAGGTCAGGAAGCAACAGTTAGAGCAGGACATGGAACAACAGACTGGTTCCAAAAAGGAAAAGGAGTATGTCAAGGCTGTATATTGTCACCCTGTTTATTTAACTTCTATGCAGAGTACATCATGAAAAATGCTGGGATGGAAGATACATAAGCTGGAATCAAGATTGCCGGTAGAAATATCAATCAACTTAGATATGCAGATGACACCACCATTATGGCAGAACGTGAAGAGGAACGGGTATGTCGGGGAACTTCTTGAGTTGCAGCAAGGGTGTGAAGGACCCTTTGGAAGTTCCAGAGGTTAGGTGTGGTTAGTCTCGAGATGCCTCAGCGGAAATGGGCCTCATGTCGCCTGGAATGGAGAGGCTCCTGGAAATTCCGAGTTTCAGCAGGTGCTCTCGAGTTACGACGGGGGATTCAGGGACCCGCTCTGGCGGCCGCAGGAAAGGCCAGTTATCATGCGTGTTGCTAGGGGCCTCTCGTGATTCCTCTCCCGTCGATGCTGGGGCCTAAGACCTTGTGTGGAGTCGGGGCCGGAAGCTGAGGATTCCTCTCCAGTGCTGACATGGATTTTGGGGTACTTCTGGAGTCTCCACAAAGGAGTCAGGCCTCGTCTCGAGTGGGGACATGAGCGTGCCCTTTCCTCCCATGCTGTAGCAGCAGTGTCACGCTCCCCCTTGCGTGGACCAAGGGATCTGTGGCTTTCCCTCGAGTCTTTCCCACGAGGCTTTCCCACAGGGCTGTCCCACGTTTCACGGTGGTGTGAGTCGATCCTCGCGTGAAAGCCGAGGCAGTGCAGGGAAAACAGGTTCCTGTGGAACGGACAGAGATATCTGGGGGAGTCTTGGAATGGTGGCACGACCCCTGCAGTTCCTCTCCCCTTTCCTTTGGAGAGCGCCTCCTCTTGAGATGCGATGGAATGCCGGGAATTCTTTCCGGACCAAGCAGGGAAAGGATCCCTCATCTCGAGCTACGAGCCGGAAACGGAGCTCCTCTGGATGTGGCCGGGACCCTCGTGCTTCCTCTTGAGTGGAGACGGGTATGTCGGGGAACTTCTTGAGTTGCAGCATGGCTGTGAAAGACTCTTTGGAAGTTCCAGCGGTCAAGTGTGATTAGCCTCCGAGACACCTCAGTGGAAAACGGGCCTCATCTCGCCTGCAGGGGAGAACCTCCTGGATTTTTACCGAGTTGCGGCAGGTGCTCTTGACTTACGACGGGGACCTCATGGACCCGCTCTGGTGACCTCAGGAAAGGCAGTCCCCATGCGAGTTGCTAGAGGGCCTGTGGCTGTTCCTTTCCCGTCGATGCCAGGGCCTAAGACCTTGTGTGGAGTCGGGGCCGGAACCTGAGGATTCCTCTCCAGGGCAGACATGCATCTTGGGGTACTTCTGGAGTCTCCCCAGGGGAGGTCAGTCCTCGTTTCGAGTGGGGGCATGCACGTGGACTTTCACTCCGAGCTGGTGAGCAGCAGTGTCACGCTTCCCATCGCGTGATAAAGGGATCTGTGGCTTTCCCTCCGAGGCTTTCCCACGAGGCTTTCCCACAGGGCTCTCCCACGTGCCTACCCACGTGGTGTGGAGCCGATCCTCGGCATGAAGTCGAAGCAGTGCAGGGAAAACAGGATCCTCTGGAATGGACGGAGACATCTGGGGCACTTGGAATGGTGGCACGACCCATGAGTTCCTCTCGCCTTTCCTGTGCAGCGCGCCTCCTCTTGAGATGCGTCGGAAACGTTGGGAATTCTTTCCCGAGGAAGCAGGGAAGGATCCCTCATCTCGAGATTGGAGGCGGAAACGGAGCTCCTCTGGAGGAGGCCGGACCCTCGTGCTTCCTCTGGAGTGGAGACGGGTATATCGGGGGAACCTCCTGAGTTGTAGCAAGGGTGTGTAGGACCCTTTGGAAGTTCCAGAGTTTAGGTGTGATTACTCTCGAGACGCCGCAGAGAAAATGGGCCTCATCTCGACTGGAGCAGAGAACCTCCTGGATTTTCTCCAGTTGCGGCAGGTGCTCTCAACATACGACCGTGACCTCAGGGACAGTGTAGCAGATGTGTCACGCTTCCCTTCGCAGGGATCAAGGGATCTGTGGCTTTCCCACGAGGCTTTCCCAAGGGCTGTCCCACGTGCCACCATGGTGTGAGTGGATCCTCGGCGTGAAAGTCGAGGCATTGCGGGGAAAACAGGTTCCTCTGAAATGGACTGAGATATCTGGGGGACTCTTGGAATGGTGGCACGACCCTGGAGTTCCTCTCGCCTTTCCTATTGAGAGCCCTTGCTCTTGAGAGGCCACGGGAACGCTGAAAAATCTTTCTTGACTAAGAAGGATAGGATCCCTCATCTCGAGGTACCAGGCGGAAACGGGTTCCTCTGGATGTGGGCGGGACCTCGTGCTTCCTCTCGAGTGGAGACGGGTATGTCGGGGAACTTCTTGAGTTGCAGCAAGGACCCTTTTGAATTTCCAGAGTTTAGGTGTGATGAGCCTCCAGACGCCTCAGAGGAAATGGGCCTCATCTCGCCTGGAGCGGAGAACCTCCTGGATTTTCTAGAGTTGGGCAGGGTCTCTCGAGTTACGACGGGGACCTCAGGGACCCGCTCTGGTGGCCTCAGGAAAGGCCAGTGCCCATGGGAGTTGCAAGGGGGCCTTTCGGGATTCCTCTCCCGTCGATGTCGGGGCCTAAGACCTTGTGTGGAGTCTGGGCTGGAACCTGAGGATTCCTCTCCAGTGCTGACATGGATCTTGGGGTACTTCTGGAGTCTCTCCTGGGGAGTCAGTGTTTCATCTCGTGTGGGGGCATGCACGTGAGCTTTCCTCACGAACTGTAGCAGCAGTGTCACACTTCCCGTCGGGGGGATCAAGGGATCTGTGGCTTTCCCTCGAGGCTTTTCCGACGAGGCTTTCCCACAGGGCTGTCCCACGTGGGACATGCCATGGTGGAGTGAGTGGATCCTCGGCGTGAAAGTAGAGGCAGTGCAGGGAAAACAAGTTTCCTCTGGAATGGACTGAGACATCTGGGGTCCCTTGGAATTGTGGCACGACACTGGGGTTTCTCTCGCCTTTCCTATTGAGAGCGGCCTCTTCTTGAGATGCGACGGGAAAGCCAGGAATTCTTTCCAGACGAAGCAGGAAAAGAATCCCTAATCTCAAGCTACGAGGTGGAAAACCAGGCTCCTCTGGATGTGGGCGGGACCCTCGTGCTTCCTCTCGAGTGGAGACTGGTATGTCGGGGAACTTCTTGAGTTGCAGCAAGGGTGTGAAGGACCCTTTGGAAGTTCCAGAGGTTAGGTGTGATTAGCCTCGAGACGCCTCAGCGGAAATGGGCCTCATCTCGCCTGGAGGGGAAAACCTCCTGGATTTTCTCGAGTTGCGGCAGGTGCTCTCGACTTACGATGGGGAACTCAGGGACCCGCTCATGTGGACCCATGAAAGGCCACTCCCCATGCGAGTTGCTCTGGGGCTCTCCGGGATTCCTCTGACGTAGATGCCGGGCTAAGACCTTGTGTGGAGTCGGTGCTGGAACCTGTGGTTTCCTCTCCAGTGCTGACATGGATCTTGGGGTACTTCTGGAGTCTCCCCAGGGGAGTCAGTCCTCGTCTCGAGTGGGGCATGCACGTGCGCTTTCCTCCGAGCTGTAGCTGCAGTGTCACGCTTCCCTTCGCCTGGATCAAGGGATCTGAGGCTTTCCCTCGAGGCTTTCCCATGAGGCTTTCCCACAGGGCTGTCCCACGTGCCACTGTGGTGTGATTCGATCCTCGGCGTGAAAGTCAAGGCAGTGCAAGGAAAACAGGTTTCTCTGGAAAGGACTGAGACATCTGGGGTACTCTTGGAATGGTGGAACGACCATGGTGCTCCTCTCGGTTTTACTGTGGAGAGCGCCTCCTCTTGAGATGGGCCGGGAACACCGGGAATTATTTCCCAGCCAAGCAGGGATAGGATCACTCCTCTAGCTATGAGGTGGAAACGGAGCTCCTCTGGATGTGGGCGGGACCCTCGTGCTTCCTCTCAAGTGGAGATGGGTATGTTGGGGAACTTTTTGAGTTGCAGCAAGGGTGTGAAGGACCCTTTGGAAGTTCCAGAGTTTAGGTGTGATTAGCCTCGAGACGCCTCAGTGGAAATAGGCCTCATCTGGCTTGGAGGGGAGAGCCTCCTTGATTTTCTCGAGTTGGGGTAGGTGCTCTCGTCTTCCGACGGGGACCTCAGGGACCCGCTCTGGTGACCTTATAAATGCCAGTCCCCATGCGAGTTGCTTGGGAGCCTGCCGGGATTCCTCTCCCGTGGATGCCAGGACCTAATATCTTGTGTGGAGTCTGTGCCGGAACCTGAGGATTCCTCTCCATAACTGACATAGATCTTGGGGTTATTTTTGAATCTCCCCAGGAGAGTTAGTCCTCGGCTCAAATGGGGGCATGCAATCGTGCTTTCCTCCCGTGCTGTAGCAGCAGTGTCACGCTTCCCGTAGTGCCGGGAGCCAGTGTGAAGAAACCCGCCCGTGACAAGGTCATGAGGAAGGAAGCTGACATGCTCAAGGCGTGCTCAGACTTCAGGGATCCCTCTGGAAATTCCTAAGCATGTACCCCAACAAAAATCTGCCGGCTTTTGTGCTCTGCTTTTCCACTCTTCTGACATTTTCTGGAAAATGTCAATTCAGGGCTTTAGTCTTCTTCATTTGAAAGAGTGTTTCAATTAAAAACCCCTCTGATGGCTTTCTAGCCTGCCTGCAGGACTCGTACAGCTGCGCATTTGATTGTTTGAGGCCTCCTGACCACAGGAGGCAAAGGAAGCTTAAAACATCCTAGGAATGTAGGGGCTTCTGAAGAGTCTAAATCTTTAGAATAGGACTGATGAAAAGTTTCATTTGTTGAGTCAATGCTTGCTGCCAAATTTTCATATCCTTTATTTTTAGATATAGTTGTTGTATAGAAAAACAAGTAGTAGACCTGGTATTAGCAACACTAGATCTTTGAGTTAAGTACCTTCTTTGTTATATCCCACTGCACCTTTGTTCTATAGAGATGTAACTTTAATGCTTTAAGGAGATGCAGATTAAAGGAAAAACACTTGAGGGGAAACAAAATTAACATTCATTAAGGAAGAGAGCCAAAAAGTGTTAACAAGCCTCTTGGCCAGAAGATAATGTAAATCACCTGAGACCTTTTGTATACAAAATGATATACGGAAAGAATCTGGGTTGCGAATGCTACATAATTTTGTGTTACCCATTGATCTCTGTGTATCAAAGGCCTTCTGAACAATAAAGGAGGGGGGCCAGTTTCTCGGGCCAGCTTCTCGAACTAGTCTCTCGGCCTGGTTTCTTGGGACTCTGGCTCCCCCCGTGTTTTTCTCTCTCTTTTCTTCTCTCCCTTCCCTCTCTCTGCTCTTTAACTTCAGGCTGAATCTCCACCTGGGGCGCGGAGGCTCTCCAGGTCTACTTACTTGCCCTGGCTGTTAAGAACCGCAGGAAAGGGAGCTTAAGGTGAGGCACCCTTAGATATTCAAGCGGGTGCCAGTGGCCCAATGTAGATGGTGCAAATTCCTTGTCTGGAATTTTAGTGGCCTTCCGCGTAAACCAAGCTATTCAGCCCTCTTCCTCCACTTAATCTTCCTACTACGCTACAGTTTCTTAATCTAATCTTATATTAATAAATAAAGAAGTCTTTCCACGCCAACGCCCGTCCACCCTTCGAATTCCCTGGATCCACCGGGGCTGGACCCCTGCAAGTGGCGTCCAGAACAGGCTATTGGAAGGTAGGTTCCTCGGAGCAAAATCTCCCCCCAGAGCACTCTCCGTTGCTCCCCCCGGAGCACTCTATGTTGCTCCCCCCAGAGTGACTTAATCACTCCCCAGGAGTACTTTCGGGTACTCCCCCAGTGTTGAGTGTTCGGGACGGCTAGGACCCCACTCAGGGTGCCGCGGACCCCCCCTGTAGGATAGACAGGGTGAAGAGGAGTGGGAAGTGTTCAAGGGTTTAAGAGAAACCTGGTGCTCTAGAGGTTGAAAAGAAACCTGCTATCTTAGGGTTTTAAAACAAAACCCCCCTTGGCTAAGGTAAAACCTTTTTGTCAAGGCAGACTTTTCTATAACTCTTGATTTTCTGACAGGGGTAACAATGACTCAAAACAATGACACCTCTTTATACAAGTAATTTTGTAACTGTTAAACAAAAAAGACAAATTAAAGATTAAAAGGCTAGTGTTACGAGAGCAATGTCCTTGGTTTCCAGAAAAGGGATTTAGATACTTGGGTGAAGCTAGGAAAACAGCTAAAAAACTTATTATACTTTGCATGGGCCTGTAAATGCTTTTGCTCTGTAAAGTATGATTACAAATGTTCTGGACCCCTGTCATGAGGCTGTTAGATAGCCTATGGGAGAGGCTATAGCAGTTAATGGTAGTGGGTCTCCACCTTCTACGCAGATCATATTTTCTGCCATTGGGAAACAAAAGGAGACAGACAGTACTCTTCCTCCCGAGGAAGGAGGGTGCTTACAGGACGCAGCGGCCGAGGGCCCTGGAGAGCCCCCTCCCCCTCTACACAAACCAAATCTTTAAAAAAGGTATCTTATTTAAGGCGACCACTGCAACCTCTGCTTGTGCCTCCCCAGGGCTTAAGAACTCCCCACTTTATATCCAAAGCCTCCCAAAACATGGCTGAAGTTTGAAAACGATAGTGACAATATTTTTGAGCAAAAGAGCTTTTAAAACAGAGCTTGCTCCTTGCATAAAATCCCCTCAGGAGGGGCCTCACCTCCCCCCCCCAAAAAAAGGAAGAAAAACAGAAAAAAAGAAAGAAAAATATTCGTAATAAAAAGGACTTTACAAATGCAAAATGTTTCTCTTGAGGCCAAATAGAACATTTTTTGCCAAAATGTCCTGCTAAACAGAGACAACAACCCGTACCAAACAACCCCAGGTAGCTCAGGCCTGGACCTCAGTTCCACCACCTCAATAATAATAACTCCTGACTCAGATTCCAATGGGAGTGGCTAGTCCCCTGCCTGAGGACATGGTAAGACTTGTGCTGGGGCATAGCTTGCTTTCTTTTCAAAAAATTTCGGTAGTGTCTTGTGTAGTAAATTCTGATTATACTGAAAAAAATTGAAGTTTTGATCTCGCCACCTGCTAAAACTGTGCAATTAATAAAAATTAAAAAAAATAGCACAGCTTTTGCTTTTACCTTATTACCAGACAGAAAAACCAGACAAAAAAAGCCCCAGAGGATCTAGATCTAGCTTTTTGGGTGCAGAAATATTGCAGCTTCTAGGTCTTTAAAAGATATTTTAATTCAAGGGTATAAAATGTCATGGCTGTTAGACAATAGACAAGACGTTTCTTACATTGCTGAGAGACTGGCCCAGCTCCTGGCCAACATATACTACTGAAAATGAGTTCATAGGATTAGAGAAAGTGGTATGCAAGATGGAAATGCTATAAAATAAGAGGTGAGAGAGAGTTTTAAAACCTTGGTGAGTAGTGAGCTCCCCGTTGCTGGAAGTATGCAAGCAAAGATTAAATGGTTACTTGTCATCTAAAAGGCTATAGACCAGATTTGGGTTATACCAAGATCATTGAAAAAGCTTATAAAGATATTGTGTAACACCTCTTTTCCTGCTTCTTATATTTAGGTCTGCCAAAAGTTTTAAAACTGATAATCCCTTTAAAGCTGCTGAGAGATTGTTTACTAACTTTAAATGATTTCCCAAAACTATTAGGTGATATTAATTGGATATGCCCACATTTAAAACTGACTTCTGTAGATTTAAAGCCTTTTGTTTGATTGCTTAAAAAAAAACAATCCTAATCCCAGTTCTAAGAAAAGGTTGACTAGTGAGACAGAGTTGGCTTTTGTTAAAGTGAATGAGGCTTTAAATGATCAGTAATTAAGATTAATATTGCCAAAAAGGAGGAGATTAAATTATTCTTGCCACAAAATGTATACCTACAGGATGCTTGTGACAAGAAGGCCCATTGGTTCCATCTACCAATGACCCCCAAGAAAAATAGTTTTATCTTATCCCAACTTGGTGGAACAATTAATTTTAAAAAAAAAAGAAAAGAAGTGTAAAACTTTTTGGAAAATAAGTAACAAATATATTAATTCCATTCAATAAGGATCAACTGCAAGTCTTTTACAAAAATAGTGATGATTTGGCAAGTTTCTCTGATAGATTTCAGGAGTCAAATTTTGTTTTATTTGCCCTCAAGCCCCCACAGTAGTTAACAGTGCAAAAATTTTAGATTGGCAATTTGAGGATACCTGTGGAACTTTCCAACCTTATGTTGTTCCTTCGCTCCCCCTTACCCTGTGGGGGAGGGACATGCTATCTCAAATGGGAGTGTTACTTTTTAGCCCTGATGATAAAGTGACCTCTCAGATGCTGCAGATAGGCTATGATCCATCAAAAGGATTGGGTAAACAACAGACAAAAATAATTGAGCCAATTTGGTCCAACTCCTCGCAAGCTATGTACTGGATTGGGATATCCAAATTTATAATGAAGGCCAGTGTTTTTTGCTGCCTACCCCATTACATGAAAATCTCAAGATCTGGCGTGGGTGGAACAATGGCCTCTGCCTAAGGAAAAATTACTGACATATTAATTAAAAAGATTAATTCAAGTATACTGATTTATTAAATTGTTTAGTAAAGAGCCATCAAAAATTGTAATTCCATATAACAAAACAACTTGATGCTTTTCAAATGTTTGATGATGATTGGCAGATTGCTATAGGAAATTATTGTGGTCAAATCTTGCATCATTTACCCTCACATGCTTTGTTAATTCAAAAATTAAAAAAGGATAATTTAAATATAGTTTTTCCTCCATCAGATTTTACAACATGTTCTCTTTGTAATAAGTTAAATGCTGATTTGTTTGGAACTATAAGATGTAAAACCGGTTGATAAAGTGAAAAGATCTCCTCCAGATAACAAAAAGATCCTGACCCAGAATTTACTGCGGGTCGAGGAAGTGTTTATGTTTTTTCACAGGGTGCAGATTCGTCAATTTGGATCCCGGACAGACTGATTCGCCACAAAAGAAAAAGGGAACTTCTCTGCCGCCACCGCCGCGGGAAACAGCCGCACCGAAAGCCAAGGGCGGGGCCAGCCTTACTGACTGATGGGACCTAGTGCTCCGCCAGCGTCCATCTGCGAAACTATGGGATAGAGACTTGATGGGAAAAGGAGATGTATGGGAACTGTAAACTATTTGCTCAAATTTTTCGTGTAGCTTGGCAGCCGTGCGCGATGGCAGAAGGAGGCAAAAGAAACATCAAGATCCCGGCGGGACTAACAGCTGCTGCAGCGCAAACTCCAACCAGAAAATGACTCTATTTACTCTATTTTGGCTTGTCTATCCTCTCCTTATGTTCTTCTTTTCACCAATGATTCCAGAAAACTTAACGTACCTAATGTAGCAACTTGTGAACCATGGATGTTTTCATCTTGTTTAAACTCCTCAAAGTAATGTATGCTCTTTTGTGGTTTTAAAGATGTCCTGTAACTGTAACAACTTATTGATATGATAATTATGTTCTTGCTGTGTTACAACAACTGTTTATTGTTACTATGACAGCAATCATTGACTCAACAAGTGTAAATGCCCAATATGTTAAAAAATCAAGTTTTAGGTGTTTTGGAACAGCTCAGATATTAGTTTAGACTTAGGGAAACTTCATAATCAGATTCAGACCTTGGAACACTCCCGATTAGATTTTACCACCGCAGGAGAAGCCAATGACTTTCTCCACACTTTCTCTAACTTCATTTCTGGAAAGACTATTCTGTCAACTGTTTATAATCTTGCTCCTCGTAATCATTCTTCCCTGTATTGTCTAGATTCTTCAGCAGAACATTTGGAATCTCGCGATCGAACTGCACCTGATTTTAAAATTAATTAATTAATTAATTAAAATGGAAAAGGGTGAGATGCCGGGAGCCAGTGTGAGGAAGCCCGCCCATGACAAGGTCATGAGGAAGGAAGCTGACATACACAAGGCGTGCTCAGACTTCAGGGACCCCTCTGGAAATTCCTAAGCATGTACCCCAACAAAAATCTGCCGGCTTTTGTGCTCTGCTTTTCCACTCTTTTGACATTTTCTGGAAAAAGTCAATTCAGGGCTTCAGTCTTCTGCATTTGAAAAGAGTGTTTCAATCTAAAAACCCCTCTGATGGCTTTCTAGCCTGCCTGCAGGACTCATACAGCTGTGCATGTGATTGTTTGAGTCCTGCTGACCGCAGGAGGCAAAGGAAGCTTAAAACATCCTAGGAATGTAGGGGCTTCTGAAGAGTCTAAATCTTTAGAATAGGACTGATGAAAAGTTTCATTTGTTGAGTCAATGCTTGCTGCCAAATTTTCATATCCTTTATTTTTAGATATAGTTTGGCGTATAGAAAAACAAGTAGTAGACCTGGTATTAGCAACATTAGATCTTTGAGTTAAGTTACCTTCTTTGTTATATCCCACGGCACGTTTGTTCTATAGAGATGTAACTTTAATGCTTTAAGGAGATGCAGACTAAAAAAAAAAAAAAAACACTTCAGGGGAAACAAAATTAACATTCATTAAGGAAGAGAGCCAAAAAGTGTTAACAAGCCTCTTGGCCAGAAGATAATGTAAATCACCTGAGACCTTTTGTATACAAAATGATATACAGAAAGAATCTGGGTTGCGAACGCTACATAATTTTGTGTTACCATTGATCTCTGTGTATCAAAGGCCTTCTGAACAATAAAGGAGGGGCCAGTTTCTCGGGCCAGCTTCTCGAACTAGTCTCTCGGCCTGGTTTCTTGGGACTCTGGCTCCCCCGTGATTTCTCTCTCTTTCTCTTCTCTCCCTTCCCTCTCTCTGCTCTTTAACTTCAGGCTGAATCTCCACCTGGGGCGCGGAGGCTCGCCAGGTTACTTACTTGCCCTGGCTGTTAAGACCCGCACGAAAGGAAGCTTAAGGCGAGGCACCCTTAGATACTAGAGCGGGCGCCGGTGTCCCAAAGTAGATGGTGCAAATTCCTTGTCTGAATTTTATTGGCCTTCCCCGTACACCAAGCCTATTCAGCCCTCTTCCTCCACTTAATCTTCCTACTACACTACAGTTTCTTAATCTAATCTTATATTAATAAATAAAGAAGTCTTACCATGCCAACACCGTCCACCCTTAGAATTCCCTGGATCCACCGGGGCTGGACGCCGGCACCGTCGAGTGTATGAAGGGATCTGTGGTTCTCCCTCCAGGCTTTCCCACGTGGCTTTCCCAGGAGGCATTCCCACAGGGCTGTCCCACGTGCCACCGTGGTGTGAGTCGATCCTCGGCGTGAAAGTCGAGGCAGTGCAGGGAAACAGGTTCCTCTGAAATGGACTGAGACATCTGGGGACTCTTGGAATGATGGCACGACACTGGAGTTCCTCTCGCCTTTCCTGTGGAGAGCGCCTCCTCTTGAGATGCATCGGGAACGCCCAGGAAATCTTTCCCGAGGAGGCGGGAAAGGATGCCTCATCTCGAGGTACGAGGGGAAATGGGGCTCCTCTCTATGTGGGCACAATCCTCGTGTTTCTCTCTCGGTGGGAACGGGTATTGTCGGGGAACATCTTGAGTTGCAGCAAGGTGTGAAGGACCCTTTGGACGTTCCAGAATTTCGCTGTGATTAGCCTCGATATGCCTTCAATGCGAAACGGGCCTCATCTCGCCTGGAGGGGAAAACCTCCTGGATTTTCTTGAGTTGCGGCAGGTGCTCTCTACTTACGACGGGGACCTCAGGGACCCGATCTGGTGGCCTAAGAAAGGCCAGTCCCCATCGAGCTGCTAGGGCGGCCTCTTTGGGATTCCTCTCCCGTTGATGCCGGGGCCTAAGACCTGTGTGTCGAGTCAGTGCCAGAACCTGAGGATTCCTCTCCAGTGCTGACATTTATCTGAGGGTACTTCTGGAGTCTCCACGGGGGAGTTAGTCCTCGGCTCGAGTCAGGGAATGCACGAGCGCTTTCCTCCCGAGCTGTGTAGCAGAGTCACGCTTCCCGTCGCATGGATCAA
>NW_017215466.1:0-13891 GCF_001704415.2 Capra hircus
CTGTGGGTGTCAGCCACACCTGCTGAGAATGTGGAAGAGAATCTATTATCTATTGTGTAATAGATAAGAAGAGGATCTTGGAATTTAAGTCCCTGGAGGAGGTCTGACCAACCACTCCCTGGATTTAGCAACATTCCGAGATTGGTAGAACAAAGCAACACAGTACGGAAAACATTTGCAAAATACCAGAGCTGTATTTTGCTCACATATTGATGATGATAATTAGTTTGCAGCCTTGGATTATAAGGGGGAAGCTGGCAGAGCAATCTTTTGAAGTCTCACCCATGGAGTGGAAGTGCTACCGGGGACCTTTTCCCAGTTGGAGCTCCAGATGTGCTGTGTCACCGGACTTCCCCAACTCTGATTTGGTATCCTCTGCTCTTATTCTCTCTCTTTTTTAAATGTTAGTTGTATTGCAAGTAAGTTAGATTATTCCTAATAAATACTTGTATTATTTATTTATATTTATTTGTGCATAACAAGTGGCTTATTTTGTTAACAAACCTTTGAACCAGAGATGAAACGAAAATTTATGACAAAAGAACTATGAAGGGTAAAGGAACTTCCAAGGAATGTTTGTCACTTCTGGTATGCCAAGGAGATGTATTTTCTTAGTCCATTTCTTATGTTTCTTGACCTCCATTTAATTCTTTTATACTCTTTATGAAGTATTTGTAGTATTTCTTTCATCAATCTTCTAGGTCATATATTCTCTGTCCATTTGTGTCTCAGATGTTTAAAATTCCTTTACTCTTCTATTCCAGTGGTTCATAACCACTGTGAGTGTTCAGTACTAGAAAGCTTATTTGCTTTTGATAATTAGCTATTTATTACTCATGTTTTATTTATCTTATCATCTATTTAAATAAGTTAAGTACATTTTTTGTACTTTGTATCTGATTATAAGTCTTTACAGGTTTCCATTTGGTTTATTATTTATACTGATGCTGTCATTTTGGAAGGAAAAGTTATATTTGTTTAGGGGGGCTTTAACTGTAGGAATACTTGTAGAAGCCTCAGTTAGGGTTCAGCTCCTCTAGACGCAATTAGATTTGCATTTGCCATATATATGAGTTCGCAAATAGAAATTACTTGGGCCATGTTGACAGTATTAATTAGAATACCAAAGATACATCAGGGCACTCTTTTGGTTACAAATTCTTTAGGCAACATTTTATTCCTCACCCATCAATTTAGTTCAGTTCAGTCACTCAGTCGTGTCCGACTCTTTGTGACCCCATGAATCGCAGCACGCCAGGCCTCCCTGTCCATCACCAACTCCCGGAGTTCACTCAGACTCACATCCATCAAGTCGGTGATGCCATCCAGCCATCTCATCCTCTGTCATCCCCTTCTCCTCCTGCGCCCAATCCTTCCCAGCATCAGAGTCTTTTCAGTGAGTCAAGTCTTCTCATGAGGTGGCCAAAGTATTGGAGTTTCAGCTTCAGCATCATTCCTTCCAAAGAACACCCAGGGCTGATCCCCTTTAGAATGGACTGGTTGGATCTCCCTGCAGTCCAAGGGACTTTCAAGAGTCTTCACCAACACCACAGTTGAAAAGCATCAATTCTTTGGCACTCAGCTTTCTTCAGAGTCCAACTCTCACATCCATACATGACCACTGGAAAAACCATAGCCTTGACTAGACAGACCTTTGTTGGCAAAGTAATGTTTCTGCTTTTGAATGTGCTATCTAGGTTGGTCATAACTTTCCTTCCAAGGAGTAAGCATCTTTTAATTTCATGGCTGCAGTCACCATCTGCAGTGATTTTGGAGCCCCCCAAAATAAAATCTGACACTTTTTCCACTGTTTCCCCATCTATTTCCCATGAAGTGATGGGACGAGATGCCATGATCTTAGTTTTCTGAATGTTGAGCTTTAAGCCAACTTTTTCACTCTCCTCTTTCATCAAGAGGCTTTTTAGCTCCTCTTCACTTTCTGTCATAAGGTGGTGTCATCTGCATATCTGAGGTTATTGATATTTCTCACAGCAATCTTGATTCCAGCTTGTGCTTCTTCCAGCGTTTCTCATGATGTGCTCTGCATAGAAGTTAAATAAACAGGGTGACAATATACAGCCTTGACGTACTCCTTTTCCTATTTGGAACTAGTCGTTGTTCCATGTCCACTAAGGACAAAAATTAGAATTTTCTTGGTCCTTCCTTTCTTATGAGAAAGAAAGTCCAGTTTTTCACTATGAGTATAGTCAATTAATCATTTAGAATTATGTGTGTGTGTCAACTGTCTATTGATTTGAGCCACTTTTCAAGCACATCTGAGTATTTAAAATACTGTTTAACATAACTTTTTAAATTACAATTTACAATGGGAAGATTTTAAATTTTTACACAATTTCCAAATATGAAATGTAAATATCCCTTAAAAACATAAAGCATCCTAAGACCACTCAGTGATCTTCATCCGATACCTAAGCTACCACTGCAAAGTTCCAGATAACCTTCACACACATACCTGGTGCTGAAAGGGGCCTCTTTTCTTGTGGAGCAGTCCAGCAGGACAGACTAATCTTTTCCATGGTAGCCCTATGTCCTCAAACAGTAAGGCAGAAGGACATTTCTTCTTAAAACTCAGCCCTGTTATTGGTATAATATAATTTCCACTGTATTTTATTCATTGCTCAAAATAATCAATTACAGGCTTCATCAACTCAAGGAGGAGGGGGAAACAGACAGGACCCCTCACCAGAAGGAGTATTCAGGGATGAGCTATACTCCTCAATCTAATAGCCACTGAAATCAAAGACAAGCTTCTTGAGATGTTTTTGGTTGCCATACACAGGGTATGGCCATAGGAATAATTGTTTTGTTCACTATACTATGGTGATTGTCCTTGCTCTTTCAGTTCAGTTCAGTCTCTCAGTCGTGTCCGACTCTTTGCGACCCCATGAATCACAGCACGCCAGGCCTCCCTGTCCATCACCATCTCCCGGAGTTCACTCAGACTCGCGTCCATCGAGTCCGCGTGATGCCATCCAGCCATCTCATCCTCTGCTGTCCCTTCTCCTCCTGCCCCCAATCCCTCCCAGCATCAGAGTCTTTTCTAGTGAGTCAATTCTTCGCATGAGGTGGCCAAAGTACTGGAGTTCCAGCTTTAGCATCATTCCTTCCAAAGAAATCCCAGGGTTGATCTCCTTCAGAATGAACTGGTTGGATCTCCTTTGCAGTCCAAGGGACTCTCAAGAGTCTTCTCCAACAGAGGAGCACCTACTATTTAGTGGAATCTTCTACTGGCATGCCACAGCTTTCACACCAAAGTGGACTGAAAATTCTAACCATTATAGACATCCTCTCCCACTTGTAGGGCCATTTATATAGACAAAGAAACACACAGGTAGGCAGCAAGGAGAATGTAAGTACAGATTTCTTGGTGAAAGGAACTCAGACAAACCTGGTCTGAATATCTATTTTTTTTTTCTGACTTAGGACACAGAGTTTTTCTCATATACCTCATGGTCCTCTTCTTTTTCGGTCCTCCAACATCTGACATTATAGCTGTAATCCATCCTTCTCAATTGTGAAAAGTGCATTTCCACAGAATCATAAATGGGGCAGGTTTAAGGAAAACATTTAGGGGGAGTGAAAAAACACAAGAAGCTGTCCTTGCATGATATTGGAATATGGTTAAGGAAATACTTCATTAAACATTCTTCACTTGAATTAATTTCCAAATGGAGATTTGAGATCATTGAAGGTTATTCTTTTATATTGAGATATTTCCTATTAAGCAGGTTCATCAAAAGACGCATGGTTTCTGTTATCCTCTGATAGAATCACTCAAAGGCAAAACCATGCCTAATGGATCATACACTGAAGTGAGATTCACGGAATCAAACTGGATCCTGGTGTCAGTTCTAATTCGGGTAGCCATGTGGCTCTGGGCAATGCCCTTCACCTAGCAGAATATGGTAAAGGACTCTGATTTTTCAGACAGATATATTACACAAGCCAGGGTATTTACTTCCACAAGCACAGTAACCTTATATATTACTCCTACTTAAAACAAGTTTCCCTCAGGTGCATGACAAAATACCTGCTCAAGCATCAGGCCCACCACGCTATATGATTTCTGCTTCTCTTCACTTCTTAAAGATTGATGAATTTCACAATGCCTCTGTATAGAGGAATACTGCAGTTATTTCTGCAGTAGCTTGAACTGGATGAGTTTCAGCTCTCGTTTATATTTCACAATAAATTCTATCATACAGATTATGCTGAAAAAAATTTGAAACTGTCTTCCTAGGGTTTAAACTTATAGTTTGTTATTTAAGCAGAAAACCCTGTCGTAACTTGTATTTGCAATAGCCAACACCATTAGATTATGATTATTCATTAGGTGGCTGTGTTCTTCAATCACCCTCTGAGGTGAACAATTATATATGCTCATTTCCCTCTTGGTCTTCAACATTGAGCCCCATTGTCCCTCCCTTCTTCCTAGATATCAAGTGTCAGTCACCCATGCACTTCTGCCTTCATGGCCTACATGGTGCAGTTGTAAAGCTGGTTTCCTAATGCCTGTATTTGATTATTGGATTCACTAAATGCAAAAACACACCTAGCCTAATAAAAATATGCTAGTGGGTTAGATTTCTTACAGGAATTCACACATAATAGCAATGGATAAGAATTGCTTGGAAAAAATAGTTGTATGTCATATGGGTAAACATAGGGATATTGAAAGCAACAACAATAAGCACAATAGAAATGAAATAATTCTGTGAAATACTGTCTCTTTCCTATGGGTCTAGAGTTCCCTTTTCAAAAATGCAATAGCTCTGAAATTAGCTTTTCATTTCCAAAATTATATCAGGTTTTCTACAATCATCTCAAGGTCCCACCTAGAGATATTTTCTTAACATTGCTTTAGTGGAAGATTTTCCTGGCCTCCTCGGGAATCATATTTAAAAAAAAAAAATTCTCTCATAAGATTTCTCTAATTTTCCACAAAATACTAAATAATATTCTTGACAATGAGGCTCATTTATCCTAAACATTTACTGCATTGACCAAAGAGAGCCATGGAGGTATAATAGTCCATCAGAATTCTTCCATATTGGACTGAAAAATACAGACCTTCATTGCCCGTTTTGGAATAGTACTGTCCACTTCAAACCTATACTACTAAGGGAGGTGCTCTCTAGTATCTTGCCCCAAGACCTCACTTTTTTTAAAAAATTCTAATCCTTTTTTTTTTTTTCTTTTCAGCTTTATTTATTTATTTTACTTTACAATATTGTATTGGTTTTGCCATATATTGACTTGAATCCACCATGGGTGTGCATGTGTTCCCCATCCTGAACCCCCCTCCCCATCCCACCCCTCTGGGTCATCCCAGTGCACAAGCTCCGAGCACCCTGTATCATGCATCGAACCTGGGCTGGCGATCTGTTTCACATATGATAATTTACATGTTTCAATGCCATTCTCCCGTATCATCCCACCCTCGTCCTCTCCCACAGAGTCCAAAAGACTGTTCTATACATCTATGTCTCTTTTGCTGTCTCGCATACAGGGTTATCATTACCATCTTTCTAAATTCCATATATATGTGTTAGTATACTGTATTGGTGTTTTTCTTCCTGGCTTACTTCACTCTCTATAATAGGCTCCAGTTTCATCCACCTCATTAGAACTGATTCAAATATATTCTTTTTAATGGCTGAGTAATATTACATTATGTATATGTACCACAGCTTTCTTATCCATCCGTCTGCTGATGGACATCTACGTTGCTTCCATGCCCTGGCTGTTATAAACAGTGTTGCGATGAACATTGGGGTACACATGTCTCTTTCAATTCTGGTTTCCTTGGTGTGTATGCCCAGCAATGGGATTGCTGGGTCATATGGCAGTTCTATTTCCAGCTTTTTAAGGAATCTCCACACTGTTCTCCATAGCGGCTCTACGAGTTTGCATCCCACCAACAGTGTAAGAGGGTTCCCTTTTCTCCACACCCTCTCCAGCATTTATTGCTTGTAGACTTTTTGATAGCAGCCATTCTGACTGGGGTGAAATGAGGACCTCAGTTCTTTTTCTTTATCTCATGAGGTTCTGCCAGTTTAAAGAAAGTCTTCTGTTTTTTCTGTCCTGTAGAGCCCTGTCCCTTTCCTGAAGGGCTCAGGAAAAGTTTGATTTCATGGATTATCAGAATTTTATCTCAATGTTTGGCTGAAAGTGGTGTACTTCACAGGCTCTTATATCCTACACAATAGCAAATAATTACAACTGTAGGTGTAAAAAATACTTTGTAACAATTGAGAATGACAGACTATCTTCTCCCTCAAAGAGGGAAGAAGAAATAAAATACTAAAATGAAATTACTGAACATTCACAGAATTGTGACAATGACTGTGGTGGGGCCACCTTGTTTCTCGTAAGTGGTCACCAGTGTTCTCTTAATAAGATGGACGAGGCAGGAGATATGCCCACAATTAGTTCAAAATGCAGATCTCCTATGGGTTGATTTTGTGCCTCTAAAATTAATGTATCTATGCCATAAACACTCATATTCATATGTGATCATATTTGGAGATAGAGTATTTACCAAGTAATCAAGTTAAAATATGTTCATTCAGTTCAGTTCAGTCACTCAGTTGTGTCCGACTCTTTGCTACCCCATGAATCGCAGCACGCCAGGCCTCCCTGTCCATCACCAATTCCCGGAGTTCACTCAGACTCGCGTCCATTGAGTCGGTGATGCTATCCAGCCATCTCATCCTCTGTCATCCCCTTCTTCTCCTGCCCCCAATCCCTCCCAGCATCAAAGTCCTTTCCAATGAGTCAACTCTTCACATGAGGTGGCCGAAGTACTGGAGTTTCAGCTTTAGCATCATTCCCTCCAAAGAAATCCCAGGGTTGATCTCCTTCAGAATGGACTGGTTGGATCTCCTTGCAGTCCAAGGGACTCTCAAGAGTCTTCTCCAACACCACAGTTCAAAAGCATCAATTCTTCGGCGCTCAGCCTTCTTCACAGTCGAACTCTCACATCCATACATGACTACTGGAAAAACCGAGTAGGTCTTAATCCAAATGAGTTATATCTATATAAAAAGGGAAGAGCCTCTTGATGAAAGTGACAGAGGAGAGTGAAAAAGTTGCCTTAAAGCTCAACATTCAGAAAACTAAGATCATGGCATCGGTCCCATCACTTCATGGCAAATAGGTGGGGAAACAGTGGCTGACTTTATTTTTCTGGGCTCCAAAATCACTGCAGATAGTGATTATAGTAATTAAATTAAAAGACACTTGCTCCTTGGAAGGAAAGCTATGACCAACTTAGCAGATTAAAAAGAAGAGACATTACTTTGCCAACAAATGTCTGTCTAGTCAAGGCTATGGTTTTTCCAGTAGTCACGTATGGATGTGAGAGTTGGACTATCAAAAAAGCTGAGTGCCAAAGAATTGATGCTTTTGAACTGTGGTTTTGGAGAAGACTCTTGAGAGTCCCTTGGACTGCAAGGAGATC
The DNA here is from genome assembly GCF_001704415.2 of Capra hircus. Taxonomy (NCBI): domain Eukaryota; kingdom Metazoa; phylum Chordata; class Mammalia; order Artiodactyla; family Bovidae; genus Capra; species Capra hircus. The sequence goes on from NW_017215466.1 coordinate 7,484, forward strand.
CAACGACTCCATTCTAAAGGAGATCAGTCCTGGGTGTTCACTGGAGGGACTGATGTTGAAGGTGAAACTCCAATACTTTGGCCACCTGATGCAGAGAGCTGACTCTTTTGAAAAGACACTGATGCTAGGAAAGATTAAGAGCAGGAGGAGAAGGGGACGACAGAGGATGAGATGGTTGGATGGCATCACTGACACAATGGACATGGGTTTGGGTGGACTCCGGAAGTTGGTGATGGACAGGGAGGCCTGGTGTGCTGTGGTTCATGGGGTTGCAAAGAGTCAGACACGACTGAGTGACTGCAATGAACTGAACTGAACTGAAAAAGGGAAAATAAGACATAGATAACATACATATCGGGAAGAAAATTTGGAGAAGTATAGGGAGATTTCAGCTATTTACAAGCCAAGGAAAGTGGCACGAATGGAGGCCCTTATGCATTCACACCTTGCATAAGATCCAACTCAGATGAAACTTTGATTTGGACTTAAAGGCTCCACAAGTATGAGACAACAAATGAATGTGTTTAATTGACCCAATCACTAGCATTTTGTACAGGAGCTCTAGAATACTTGAAAGTGTTGAAACTATTAGTCGCTCAGTCGTGTCCGACTCTTTATGACTCCATGGACTGTAGCCTGTCTCGCCTCTTCTGTCCATGGAATTTTCCAGGCAAGAACACTGGAGTTCCCACTCCATTTCCTGCTCTAGGGGATCTTCTGGACCCAGGGATTGAACCTGAGTCTCCTGCATGCAAGTGGATTCTTTACTATTTGGCCATTTTCTAATACTTATATAATATTTAAATGATCTTAGTTTTATAAAATGAACAATAAAAGAGATAAATAATCATACTTCTTACACTACTGTCACCAGACCCGAACATCCCAGAAAGACCATGATTGCTTTAGTCAGGATAACCTCGCTGTAGTGTGGCTTAGTGACTGTGGCTACCAGTTTGAGTCCCTTCTGGCTGACATGGAGTCAACATGAACTTTTTAGCGTCTCTGACTGAATGCCCTCACCATCCCTATGATGTTAAGCTGAAAATCATGAAGGTTTGCCACTTCAAAAACAAGAGAATAAGGGCTGGAAAAGAATGACATTAGATCATCTGAATGAGTTAGGGTAGAAACTTCTGATTCTAGGCAGTGTGAAATAAGTTTTTCCCTGATTTTTTGTTGCACTTAAATTCTATGCTGTGTTGGGGTCCTCTTTATAAGTGAATCCAGAAACAATGGTAATGTTGAAAAGGTTTCTGAATGAGGTATGCCTATCCTATCAACAACATCATCCATGAGTGAGACTTGCAATTGTTAACTCAGCTGTGAAGCCATTTCCCTTATTTTGCCTTCACAGTGAACCACAACATTGCACGGTGATTGCTCATTAGGCTCTCTTATTTCCTCAATCATCAACTGAAGTGAATAATTACTAGTCTTACTCCCCCTTCCAGTCTTCAACATCAGACTGCTTTTCCCTTCTCCATCCTAGATCTCCTCTGTATCAGAGACCTTTGAGGTTCCAGTTATCTCTTTAAAACCCAATTGTTTTGTACTTTTAATTTTTTTTATAACTGATATGTTCACTTAATTTCTGAATTTACAAATGTGAAAGAAACACAGCTCATTAAATATCTAAAGGTTTTTGTTTCTTAAAATGACTTCCTACATAATATATGTATTATATTTAGGTCTTTAGTCCATTTTGAGTTTATTTTTGTATATGCTGTTAGAGAATGTTCTAATTTTACTTTATCTGCATGTAGCTATCCAATTATCCCAGCATCACTTATTGAAGAAACTGTCTTCTCTCCACTGTATATTCTTGTCTTTTTTATTATAGATTAATTGACCTTAAGCACATAGGTTTATTTCTGGGCTCTCTCTTCTGTTCCACATGTCTGTTTTTGTGCCAATACTATACTGATTGGATTAATGTAGTTTTCTGATAGAGTTCAAAGTCAGGGAACCTGATTCCTCCAGTTCTGATCTTCTTCCTTAAGATGGTTTTTGGCGATTCAGGGTCTTTCATCTTTGCATACAAAATTTTAAATTGTCTGTTTTAGTTCTGTAGAAAATGACCTGGTATTTTCATAGCAATTGCACTGAGTATGTGGATTGCCTGGATAGCATGTTTATTTTAACAATATCAATTCTTCCAATCCATAAACAAGGTAAACTTTTCCCTCTGTTTGTATCTTCACTTTCTTTGATCAGGGTCTTATTTTTTCTATGTACAGGTCTTTCACCACCTTAGGTATGTTTATTTCTAGGTGTTTTATTTCTTCTTTTTGTATTCATTTTCTCTCATCCTGGTGGCTTCTCAGCAATAACAGTGATCATTTTCTGAGAAAATAACCCACTATAAAACCATTAATTCAATTCCAGTATGTGTGGTATTTGGGGGACCTAAATAATGTTTAACAGAACAAAAATTTATAATTTGAAAAATGTTAAATATTTTTAGTGTGTAAGTGTAAAGTATTCCTATTTCTGTTTGTGTTCTGTATTTGGAGAATGGGATTTGTCATTCTTTTCATACTGATCATTGGTTTTGGCTGAAATTCTGGAGATAATAGCTGTTCATTTAACTCCTATTTGCAGCGAGCCCACTTCGCCTGAGCGAAGCCAAGACAATCTGCCTCATCCACTGGTAGGTTCAATCATGAGGCCCAAGATTCTGTGTTGGCAAGGAAAAAAAATGCTCCACCAAGTGCACCTGAAGTCACTCTGCATGCCGCTGAAAGAAAAAGCTGGGGTTATGGAGGCTGCTCATGACCTCTCTCAGGGAGCTCTTAAACTGATTATTTCATGTTTTCATCTTAGGGTGACTTTCCACTTGAGTTTTGGCTTGAAGTGAAAGTGCACGTCGCTTCCGTGATGTTGGCCCGACTCTTTGCGGACCATGTACACCCAGGCTCCTCCGTCCATGGGGTTTCCAGGCAAGAAATACATTGATGTGGGTTGCCTATTTCCTTCGTCCATGGAATCTCCCGACCCCAGGGATCAAGAACCCCCACGTCTCCCACATTGTGAGCCAGGACCACTTTTACAGTCAAGAGCACCAGCGTGGGAGTTTGCTGACTAGGGGTTAAATGTGGGGAGGAGGGCGCGCAGAAAGGGGGCGGGTGCGACTTTGGTGTCACGTGACCATGGGCTGCCATAGTAACAGCCTCCTGCCTTGCATCCAATCACGTATTTGGACCAGTGTCTGTGACGTCAGGGAAAGCAGCGGCCTATAAATTCGCGCCAAACGGCCTTCAACGCCCCTCACTCTTCTTTTCCAGCCTGGAGCTGGGAGTGGTGGCCGCTTGCCATGTCTGAACCAACCCTTGGACAAACTCGGAGGAAGACAATAATCACCAAAGAAATGGGCACCCTCTGAAAATTGAGCCCTCTGATACGGAGGATTGCGGAAGCAGGGGCCCTCCCAAATCCAGGACCCGTGTGATGGCTGAAACCAAAAAAAGGGCCAAAGCGGGAAGACAGCTAAGGAGGGCCGCCCGTTGACCGTTGCCGCCGCCCGCCGCCCTGCGGTCAGGGCAATTTCTCAAGCTTTGCTACCTATTTCCCAGGGCTGCTGAAGCAAGTAACATACAGAGGCCTGAGTTTCCCGTGAAGTCACAGTGTGAACGGTCCTGGACGTGTTTGTGAAAGATATGAATTCGTGAGCGGAGTTGGCCGAAGAGGCACGGGCGCCTGGCCCCACTTGCCAGCAGGCGCTGCCCACCATCATGACCGAAGACCATCCCAGGACGCCCGTGCGTCTTCTGTCTGCCTGGGAGGCGTCGGCCAGATACGGCCGTGTCCGAGGCCAGCAAGGCGGGGTGCCAGATACCGGGCACCAGCAGATGGAACTGCCCCAGGGACTGTCTGACCATCGCCAAAAGCAGACTTAAAGGGTTCTCCCCTTATGCCCTCACATTGTAATCTTATAAAAACATTTCTACCCCAAAAGAAAACAATAAAAACCTCATTAAAACGGCCTTCAATATGTTCGGTGTTGTGTCGTTGTCAAATTGAAAAATCGGTGTACTTTTTCTTAACGAATTGAAAAACTCGTCCAGCTTTCCAAAATGGTTATTCTATTCCTGTGTTTTTGGTGAATTCGGGAATCTTTATGAGTCAAAATTCTTTTCCGTTAAAAAGTCTCAATTGGCCTTTTCTATTTCATTCTCCCATCTATATTTAGGTATCATCCAGAAATATTCTAATATGGGTTCAATAAGCCAACCGCATAAAGAACCACTGTGGTCTTCCCCAGGCGGGATCAGCAATAAAGGCTTCGCCTGCCAATGCAGGCAAGTCGCAGGAGAGACAGGTTCCATAGCCGCTGGGTCATAAAGATCCAGGAAGAGGGCATGGAAACCCTCTCCAGACTCATTTCTAGAGAATCCCATGGAGGAGAGGACCTGGTGCGGCGTACAGTCCATACGGGTCTTGCAAAGCAGTCGAGGCACACTGACCGCACAGGAAAGCACGCAGCGCTCCCACAAACAGCGGTGTGTGGTGAGTGGTGTGAGGATGTGTGTGTGGTGTATGCGGCTCGTCATACAACGGATCGCCGGAGGGGCATCGGTTAACCCTCTCCAGAATATTCTTCCTTGAAGAATACCCATGGAGAGAGCGAGCCTGCTGCGGCTACAGTGCATACTGGTCTGCAAAGAGTTCGAGCACCACTGAAGCAAGGTAGCGACCGCAGGCTCCACAAGCGAGCAGTGTGCCATCGGTGTGAGTGTGTGGTGTGTCTGTGCGCGGCCGCGCGATCATAAAAGAATCCCAGATGTGGAGGGCATGACAACCCTCTCAGTATTCTTTTCCTGGAGATCCCATGCGAGAGAGGAGCCTGGTGGGCTACAGGTCCATATTGTCTGCAAAGAATTCGGCACCACTGAAGCAAGACGTAGCGACGCAGGCCCTCACAAAAGAGTAGAGTGTGTGTGGTGAGTGTGTGTTGTGTGTTGTGTGTGTGTGCTCAGCGTCATTAAAGCGTCCCTGGAGGACGCAGGCAACCCTCTCCAGGTATTTCTTTCCTGGGGATTCCCTGAGAGAGTGGCCTGGTGGGCTACAGTCCATTATGTCTGCAAAAGATTCCCGCACCCACTGAAGGCAGTGCTAGCGCACCTCAGGCTTCACAAAGAGTAGAGTGGTGTGTGTGAGTGCTGTGGTGTGTGTGGCTGTGTGTGTGTGTGTGTGCCTCACGTCATAAAAGTCCCTGGGACGGCGCATGGCAACCCTTCCTCCAGTATTCTTTCCTGCTGAGAATCCCACTGGACGAGAGGGAGCCTGGCTGCGGCTGGAGTCCATTATGTCTGCCAAAGAGACAAGCCACACTGAAGCAAGGTAGCACGCAGTCTCACAAAAAGCAGGACGTGTGTGTGAGTGTGTGATGTGTATGTGTGTGTGTGTGTGTGCTGTGTGTGGCTGCGTGGTCATTAAAGATTCCCGGAGGAGGGCATGGTAACCTCTCCCCATATTCTTCCCCTGGAAGAATCCCATTGGAGAGAGGAAGCCTGGTCGGCAGATAAGTCCAGAGGGTCTGCAAAGAGTCGACCAAACCACTGAGGAGCAAGCACGCACGCAGGCTCACAAAACATGCAGTGTGGTATGGTGAGTGATTGTTGTGTGTGTGTGTGTGTGTGTAGTGCGTTGCCGTCCATAAAGGGATCCCGAAGGAGGGCATGGTAACCCTCTCAGTATTATTTCCTGCGCAGAATCCCATGGGAGCGAGGAGCCGCTGGTGGGCGTAGGGCCATAGGGTCTGCAAAGAGATCGAGCACCACTGAAAGTAAGGGAGCATGCTGGCTCACTAAGAAGCAGGTGTGTGTGTGTGTGTGTGCCCCTGGATCGTGTGTGAGTGTGTTGTTATGTGTGTGTCTGTGTGATGGTGCATCATAAATATTTCCCTTGTTGAAGGAGAGGGTACCATTTAGTATCAGCATCTGTAACCCTTCTCCATCTCTAGTTTGTACTTCCCTGCGATAATTTCCCATGGAGAGGAGGGGTAGCTAGTGTTTTTATATATCTGAGTTTGGTAATTACAGTAATTATTCCATATAGGAGTCTGCCCAAAGGTTGGAAATCTCCCACTCTGATCAGAAGGCAAAGTGTCCCAAAGCAACGGACACTTATTATTTGCGGCTCAACAATAATAGAGCAGTTTGTGGTTGTGAGTATGTGCTTGTTATTGTTGTCACGTTGTTGTGTTTTCGTCTTGTATGTGCTGTTGTCTTTCTTTTCTCGCTGCGTGTTTAATAAAATCATTCTCCGAGTGGAGGTTCTGTGTATGGTAAAAAACCTCTCTCAGGTATTCCTTCCTGGAGTACGTTGATTCTTTCAACTCTCTCACCAACTTGAGACGAGGGAGTCATTTGGGTGTATCCTTGCTTCGTAGATAATTTTCCATCA
>NW_017215467.1:0-13891 GCF_001704415.2 Capra hircus
TCCTATGGACGGAGAAGCCTGGTAGGCTGGCAGTCCGTGGGGTCGCTGAGGTCGGACACGACTGAGCGACTGCACTTTCATTTTCACTTTCAGCATTGGAGAAGGCAATGGCAACCCACTTACTGTTCTTTGCCTGGAGAATCCCAGGGACGGGGGGAGCCTAGTGGGCTACCGTCTATGGCATCGCACAGAGTCGAACACGACTGAAGCAACTTAGCAGCAGCAGCAGTTCCTTTCTTAGGGGCAGTTATCCCTGAGATTGGGACCTGGAAAGGCAGAGCCACCTCCACACACACGTCTTTTTCTGTCCCCTTTCCTCTGGAGGAGAGCTCTAGTAAGCCTAGGTCTGTCAGGAAAATTCTTGGCTTTGACGGGATCCCACCCGGTGTGTGAACCTGCATACCCGACCTAGGGGCCACAGGGCACCTGTTTTGCTCGAGTGGGTCCTGGAGGGGTGCAGCATAGCAAGAGCTTAAAAATCCATCCAATTTGTCTTTTTTTTTTACCTCGGAGAGAACGAGTTTGCTCCACCTCCACCCTTTGGCAGTGTGGAGGGAAGAGGGCACCACCCTCTCCCAAAGGGGACATAGGGCCTACCAGGAGAGAAAGGCCCCTTGAGGAGCTGAGCCCAGGTAGGCAGCCAGTGATGTCAAGCACACTCCCGCTGCTTGCTTCTTCATGGGCACTCCACGATCTGCTAGGAATGTCTTTGCAAGGATCTCAAAGGGAAGGGGAGATACATGGCCCTGTCTCTGGAACTTCAGTCCTCTGAGCAGATCTGGAGGTCTTGAGTTGTATAAGCAAAACCTGTTCCTTCCAAATAGAGGCTTGCAAACACACCCCCGGTGGTTGCCTCTTCTTCCCCCCGAAGAAGTCTTTCTTTCCCCCACATGCTGCGAACTCCCTGTCCCAACCTCCAAGAATAGCGCTTCTTGCCATTCCTTTCTTAGAGGCAGTTATCCCTGAGCTTGGGGCCGTAGGGAGTAGCCCCACACTCACAGGGAAAGGCAAAGACTCCTCCATACATCTCCTCTCTCCCCTTTGCTCCGGAGGAGAGCTCTAGTGAGCCTAGGTCTTTCAGGAAAATTCTTGGCTTGGACAGGATCTCACCCTGTTTGTGAACCTGCATACCCAACCAGGGGCCACAGAGCACCTGTTTCAGTAAAGTGGGCCCTGAAAGGGTGCAGCCTAGCAGAGCTTGAAAATCCATTCAATTGCTGTTTTTGTACCTCTGACAGAGCGAGCTTGGCTCCACCTTTGGCAGTGAGGAGAAAAGAGGCATGACACCCTCCCCAAGGGGACATGGGGCCTACTTCGAGAGGAAAGGCCCCTTGTGGAGCTGAGGCCAGGAAGGCACACAGTCGTGTCAAACACACTCCCACTGCTTGCTTCTTCAGGGGCACTCCCGGCTATCAGCTAGGAATGTCTTTGCAATGATCACAAAGGGAAGGGGAGATACAGGGCCCTGCTTCTGGACTCCGGTGCTCTGAGCAAATCTCGAGGTCTCCCGTTGTTGGTCAAGGTCAAGGTCAAGTTCAAGTTCAGGTTCAAGCTCAAGATCAAGTTGAAGTTTAAGTTCAAGTTCAAGGTCAAGTTCAAGGTCAGGGTCAAGTTCAAGGTCAAGTTCAAGTTCAAGTTCAAGTTCAAAGTGAAGTTCAAGTTCAAGGTCAAGGTCAAGTTCAAGGTCAAGGTCAAGTTAAAGTTCAAGGTCAAGTTCAAGTTGAAGTTCAAGGTCAAGGACAAGTTCAAGTTGAAGTTCAAGTTCAAGTTCAAGGTCAAGTTCAAGGTCAAGATCAAGTTCAAGTTGAAGTTCAAGTTCAAGGTCAAGGTCAAGTTCAATGTCAAGATCAAGTTCAAGTTCAAGGTCAAGTTCAAGTTCAAGGTCAAGTTCAAAGTCAAGTTCAAGTTCAAGTTCAAGGTCAAGGTCAAGTTCAAGTTGAAGTTGAAGTTCAAGGTCAAGGTCAAGTTCAAGTTGAAGTTGAAGTTCAAGTTCAAGGTCAAGTTCAAGTTCAAGTTCAAGGTCAAGGCCAAGTTCAAGTTCAAGGTCAAGGTCAAGTTCAAGTTCAAGGGCAGGGTAAGGCCAAGCCCAAGACCAAGGCAAGGGCAACAGCAACGCCAAGGGCAAGGCCAAGGCCCAGGCCAAGGCAAAGGCCAAGGCCACCAAAGCGAAGCCCAAACCCCGTAACGCCTGACAAAAGGCAGAAGCCACTAGGGCCCTGTGCAGAGGAAGCCACTGAAGGCAGCAAGGCCACAGAGCTCCCCGACTCCCATTCTCACATGAAGATGTGAGGATAAAGGGCCTCATCCCAGCAAAGCACCCGCTCCCACCGCCCCAACCCCGGCCCCCGCCCCCCGCAGCACACCCCCTGAAACAACACTGTCTTCCCAGAAAAGAGAACGGAGAAGCCATGTGTGTGCCAAAGGAGCAAGATGAACGAACGATGCCACGCCCTCCGAATTTGGGCACACCTGACGCCTCGGAACCCCGGGCCTGGCCGATGGGTCCCAGCCGTTCTCGGGTGGGAGGGGGCTCAACACATTGGCCGAGAGCCCTTGCCCAGGCCACCCGCAAATCCCCTGAGATGTGATCCGACCACAGGGACCGAGGGCAAACGTACCGCTTGAGGTGCTGGAGGAGCCGGACGAAGCCATGGTGGGAGAGGCACACGGGCACGCTGCAGACTGCTGGCCCAGTGGGCGGGGACCCAGCAGCTCAGGACTCTGGAGAACGGGAGGCGTCTCCGCCACCATTGACGTCAATAGGGTTTGGGTGGGTAGATGGAGGGTGCCGCCCCTGGCCTCTTTCCAAGCAGAGACCCTGGACGGAGTCCCGTGGAGCGAGTGGGCTTTTCCCGGGCACGGCTGTGGCCCTGGACCGCCAAGATCCCCGTTGGGGTGGGCGGGCAGTTCGGGGGCTTTGGTTTGTGGCCCTCCCTTGCAGCGGGGGGTGGGTTCAACCCCGAGTGGATCAATCAGGGGCCCTCAGCAGTGCCAAGGGAACTCACCGCCCAGGAAACGCCCCTAGGTCCCTTTGAATTGGCCACCAACGCCCCCTTTCCCAGCCTGCCTTGCTCTGGGATTTCCCGCCTTTTCACATTCCACAGGTCCCTGGGCCTCGACTGTCCCCCGCTGGCTCCTCCGAGGCATTCCGGGACACCAGACGCTCTCTCCAGCGCCTCCACCTAGATCCCTCACTGTCCTCGCCTCCGTTTCCCCCATGCCCCCTCCCCAACTCCTCCGTGGGCTCTTGGCATCCTTTCCCTACAGCAGTCCCAGAGTGCCACCCCCGAGGGCTTTGAGTTGCCTGGAGCCCAAGGCTCCGGCCAGAGACCTGAGGGGCCAGCGTCTGGACTGGCAGCTAATGCCATTTGGGGCTTTTCTCACGTGGAGCCTGAGGTCTTAGCCCCTGGCATCGACGGCAGAGCAATACCGAGAGGCCCCCGAGCAACTCGCATGGGGACTGGCCTTTCCTGTGGCCACCAGAGCGGGTCCATGAGGTCTCCGTCGTAACTCGAGAGCACCTGCCGCAACTCGAGAAAATCCAGGAGCTTCTCCCCTGCAGGCGGAGATGAGGCCCGTTTCCCCTGAGGTGTCTCGAGGCTAATCACACGTGAACTCTGGAACTTCTAAAGAGTCTTTCACAGTCATGCTGCAACACAAGAAGTTCCCCGACATACCCGTCTCCACTCAAGAGGAAGCACGAGGGTCCCGGCCACATCCAGAGGAGCTCCGTTTCCAGCTCGTAGCTCGAGATGAGGGATCCTTTCCCTACTTGGTCGGGAAAGAATTCCCGGCATTCCATCGCATCTCAAGAGGAGGCGCTCTCCAAAGGAAAGGGGAGAGGAACTGCAGGGTCGTGCCACCATTCCAAGACTCCCCCAGATGTCTCAGTCCATTCCACAGGAACCTGTTTTCCCTGCACTGCCTCGGCTTTCACGCTAAGGATCGACTCACACCACCGAGACACGTGGGACAGCCCTGTGGGAGAGCCTCGTGGGAAAGACTCGAGGGAAAGTCACAGATCCCTTGGTCCACGCAGGCAGAAGCGTGACACTGCTGCTACAGCATGGGAGGAAAGGGCACGCTCATGCCCCCACTTGAGACGAGGCCTGAATCCCCTGGGGAGACTCCAGAGTTACCCCAAGATCCATGTCAGCACTGGAAAGGAATCCTCAGGTTCCGGCACCGACTGCACACAAGGTCTTAGGCCCCGACATCGACGGGAGAGGAATCCCGAGAGGCCCCCGAGCAACTCGCATGGGGACTGGCCTTTCCTCAGGCCACCAAAGCGGGTCCTTGAGGTCCAGGTCGTAAGTCGAGAGCACCTGCCGCAACTCGAGAAAATCCAGGAGGTTCTCCCCTCCAGGTGAGCTGAGGCCCATTTCCGCTGAGGCGTCTCGAGGCTAATCACATCTAAGCTCTCGAACTTCCAAAGAGTCCTTCACACCCTTGCTTCAACTCAAGAAGTTCCCCGACATACCCGTCTCCACTTGAGAGGAAGCACAAGAATCCGGCCCATATCCCAGTGGAGCCCCTTTTCTGCCTCATAGCTCGAGAGGAGGGATTCTTTCAGTGCGTGGTCAGGAAAGAATTCCCTGCATTCCCATCGCATCTCAAGAGGAGGCGCTCTCCACAGGAAAGGCGAGAGGAACTCCAGGGTCGTGCCACCATTCCCAGAGTCCACCAGATGTCTCAGTCCATTCCAGGGAAACCTGTTTTCCTGACACTGCCTCCAATTTCAAGCCGAGGATCGACTCACACCATGGTTGCACGAGGGAAAGCCCTGTGGGAAAGCCTCTTGGAAAGCCTCGTCGGAAACCCTCGAGGGAAAGCCACTGATCCCTTCATCCACACGAAGGGAAGCGTGACACTGCTGCTACAGCTCTGGAGGAAAGCACACGTGCAAGCCCCCACTCGAGACGAGGACTGACTCCCCTGGGGAGACTCCAGAAGTACCCCAAGATCCATGTCAGCACTGGAGAGGAATCCTCAGGTTCCGGCACCGACTCCACACAAGGTCTTATGCTGGGGTCCAGCCCTGGTGGATCCAGGGAATTCGAAGGGTGGACGGCGTTGGCGTGGAAAGACTTGTTTATTTATTAATGTAAGATTAGTTTAGGAAACTATAGTGTAGTAAGAAGATTAAGTGGAGGAAGAGGGCTGAATAGCTTGGTTTACGCGGAAGGCCAATAAAATTCCAGACAAGGAATTTGCACCACCTACCTTGGGCCACCGGCGCCCGCTTGAATATCTAAGGGTGCCTCGCCTTAAGCTCCCTTTCGTGCGGGTCTTAACAGCCAGGGCAAGTAAGTAGACCTGGCGAGCCTCCGCACTCCAGGTGGAGATTCAGCCTGAAGTTAAAGTAAAGAGCAGAGAGAAGGAAAGGTAGAGAAGAAGAAAGAGAGAGAAAGACACGGGGGGAGCCAGAGTCCCAAGAAACCAGGCTGAGAGACTAGTTCGAGAAGCTGGTCCGAGAAACTGGCCCCCGGCCGCTGGCCTCCTCCTTTATTGTTCAGAAGGCCTTTTATACTTTTGATAAAACATGGAGATCAATGGATAACACAAAATTATGTAGCGTTCACAACCCAGATTCTTTCTGTATATCATTTTGTATACAAAAGGTCTCAGGTGATTTACATTATCTTCTGGCCAAGAGGCTTGTTAACACTTTTTGGCTCTCTTCCTTAATGAATGTTAATTTTGTTTCCCCTGAAGTGTTTTTCTTTAATCTGCATCTCCTTAAAGCATTAAAGTTACATCTCTATAGAACAAAGGTGCAGTGGGTTATAACAAAGAAGGTACTTAACTCAAAGATCTAATGTTGCTAATACCAGGTCTACTACTTGTTTTTCTATATACCAACTATATCTAAAAATAAAGGATATGAAAATTTGGCAGCAAGCATTGACCCAAAAAATGAAACTTTTAATCAGTCCTATTCTAAAGATTTTGACTCCTCGAAAGCTCCTGCATTCCTAGGATGTTTTAAGCTTCCTGTGCCTCCTGCGGTCAGGAGGCCTCAAACAATCACAAGCACAGCTGAACGAGTCCTACAGGCAGGCTAGAAAGCCATCAGAGGGTTTTTGGATTGAAACACTCTTTCAAAAGCAGAAGACTAACGCGCTGAATTGACTTTTTCCAGAAAAGGTCAGAAGAGTGAAAAAGCAGAGCACAAAAACCGGCAGATTTTTGTTGGGGTACATGCTTAAAAATTTCCAGAAGGGTCCCTGAAGTCTGAGCACGCCTTGCGTATGTCAGCTTCCTTCCTCATAAGCTTGTCACGGGCGGGCTTCCTCACACTGGCTCCCGGCAGTCTTAGGCCCCGGCATCGACGGGAGAGGAACCCCGAGAGGCCCCCGAGCAACTCGCATGGGGACTGGCCTTTCCTGAGGCCACCAGATCGGGTCCCTGAGGTCCCCATCGTAAGTCGAGAGCACCTGCCGCAACTCGAGAAAATCCAGGAGGTTCTCCCCTCCAGGCGAGATGAGGCCCATTTCCGCTGAGGCGTCTCGAGGCTAATCACACCTAACCTCAGGAACTTCCAAAGGGTCCTTCACACCCTTGCTGCAACTCAAGAAGTTCCGCGACATACCCGTCTCCATTCGAGAGGAATCAGGAGAGTCCCTCCCTCATCCAGAGGAGCCCCATTTCCGCCTCCTAGCTCGAGAGCAGAGATCCTTTCCCTGCGTGGTCGGGAAAGAATTCCCGGTGTTCCCGTCGCATGTCAAGGGGAGGGGCTCTCCACAGGAAGGGCGAGAGGTACTCCAGGGTCGTGCCACCATTCCCAGAGTCCCCCAGATGTCTCAGCTCATTCCAGGGAAACCTGTTTTCCCTGCACTGCCTCGACTTTCAAGCCAAGGATCGACTCACACCACGGTGGCACGTGGGACAGCCCTGTGGGAAAGCCTCGTGGGAAAGCCTCGAGGGAAAGCCACAGATCCCTTGATCCACGCGAAGGGAAGCGTGACACTGCTGCTACAGCTCTGGAGGAATGTGCACCTGCATGCCCCCACACGAGACGAGGACTGACTCCCCTTGGGAGACTCCAGAAGTAACCCAAGATCCATGTCAGCACTGGAGAGGAATCCTCAGGTTCAGGCACCGACTCCACACAAGGTCTTAGGTCCCGGCATCGATGGGAGAGGAATCCCGTGAGGCCCCCGAGTAAGGCGCATGTGGACTGGCCTTTCCTGAGGCCACCAGAGCGGGTCCCTGAGATACCCGTCGTATGTCGAGAGCATCTGCATCAACTCGAGAAAATCCAGGAGGTTCTCCCCTCCAGGCGAGGTGAGGCTCCTTTCTGCTGAGGTGTCTCGAGGCTAATCACACCTACCCTCTGGAACTTCCAAAGGGTCCTTCACACCCTTCCTGCAACTCAAGAAGTTCCCGGATATACCGGTCTCCACTCGAGAGGAAGCACGAGAGTCTCGCCCACATCCAGAGGAGCCCCGTTACCGCCTCCTAGCTCGAGAGGTGGGATCCTTTCCCTGCAGTGTCGGAAAAGAATTCCCGGCGATTCTGTCGCATCTCAAGAGGAGGTGCTCTCCACAGGAAAGCCGAGAGGAACTCCAGGGTCATGCCACCATTCCCAGAGTCCCCCAGATGTCTCAGTCTATTCCAGGGAAACCTGTTTTCCCTGCACTGCCTCGACTTTCAAGCCGAGGATCGACTCAACCATGGTGGCACGTGGGACAACCCTGTGGGAAAGCCTCGTGGGAAAGCCTCCTGGGAAAGCCTCGAGGGAAAGCCACAGATCCCTTGATCCAAGCGAAGGGAAGCGTGACACTGCTGCTACAGCTCGGGAGGAAAGCGCACTTGCATGTCCACACTTGAGACGAGGACTGACTCCCCTGATGAGACTCCAGAAGTACCCGAAGATCCATGTCAGCCCTGGAAAGGAATCCTCAGGTTCCGGCACCAACTCCACACAAGGTCATAGGCACCGGCATCGAGGGGAGAGGAATCCCGAGAGGCCCCCGAGCAACTCGTATGGGGACCTGCCTTTCCTGAGGCCACCAGAGCAGGATCCTGAAGTCCCCGTCGTAAGTCGAGAGCACCTGCCCCAACTCGAGAAAATCCACTAGGTTCTCCCTTCCAGGCGAGATGAGGCCCTTTCCGCTGAGGCGTTTCGAGGCTAATCACACCAAACCTGTGGAACTTCCAAAGGGTCCTTCACACACTTGCTAAAACTAAAGAAGTTCGCCGACATACCCGTCTTCACTCGAGAGGAAGCACGAGATTCCCGCCCACATCTAGCGGAACCCCGTTTCCGCCTCCTAGCTCGAGAGGAGGGATCCTTTCCCTGCATGGTCGGGAAAGAATTCCCGGCATTCCCGTCGCATCTCAAGAGGAGGCACTCTCCACAGGAAAGGCGAGCGGAACTCCAGGGTCGTGCGACCATTCCCAGAGTCTCCCAGATGTCTCAGTCCATTCCAGGGAAACCTGTTTCCCTACACTGCCTCGACTTTCAGGACGAGGATCCACTCACACCACGGTGGCACGTGGGGCAGCCCTTTGGGAAAACCTCGAGGGAAAGCCACAAATCCCTTGATCCACGCGAAGGGAACCGTGACACTGCTGCTGCAGCTCGGGAGGAAAGCGCACGTGCATGACCCCACTCGAGACAAGGACTGACTCCCCTGGGGAGACTCCAGAAGTACTCCAAGATCCATGTCAGCACTGGAGAGGAATCCTCACTTTACGGCACCGACTCCACAAAGGTCTTAGGCCCCAGCATCGACGAGAGAGGAATCCCGTGAGTCTCCCCGAGCAACTACCATGGGGACTGGCCTTTCCTGAGGCCACCAGAGCGGGTCCCTGAGGTCCCCGTCGTAGGTCGAGAGCACCTTCAGCAACTTGAGAAAATCCAGGAGGTTCTCCCATCCAGGCGAGATGAGGACCATTTCCGCTGAGGTGTCTCAAGGCTAATCACACCTAAACTCTGGAACTTCCAAAGGGTCCTTCACACCCTTGCTGCAACTCAAGAAGATCCCCAACATACCCGTCTACACTCGAGAGGAAGCACGAGAGTCCCGCCCACATTCAGAGGAGCCCCGTTTCCGCCTCCTAGCTCGAGAGGAGGTATCCTTTCCCACAGTGATCGGGAAAGAGTTCCCAGTGTTCCCGGCGCATCTCAAGAGGAGGCGATCTCCACAGGAAAGGCGAGAGGAACTTCAGGGTCGTGCCACCATTCCCAGAGACCCCCAGATGTCTCAGTCCATTTCAGGGAAAACTGTTTTCCCTGCACTGCCTCGACTTTCAAGCCGAGGATCGACCCACACCACGGTGGCACGTGGGACAGCCCTGTGGGAAAGCCTCGTGGGAAAGCCTCCAGGGAAAGCCTCGTGGGAAAGCCTCGAGGGAAAGCCTCGAGGGAAAGCCACTGTTGGTTTGATCAATGCGAAGGGAAGTGTGACACTGCTGCTACAGCTCGGGAGGAAAGCGCACGTGCATGCCCCCATTCGAGACGAGGACTGAATCCCCTGGGGAGAGTCCAGAAGTACCCCAAGATCCACGTCAGCACTGGAGAGGGTCCTCAGGTTCCGGCACCGACTCCAAACAAGGTCTTAGGCCTCAGCATCGACGGGAGAGAAATCCTGAGAGGCCCCGAGTAACTAGCATGGGGACTGGCCTTTCCTGAGGCCATCAGAGCGGGTCCCTGAGGTCCCCGACATAAGTCAAGAGCACCTGCCCCAACTCGAGAAAATCCAGGAGGTTCTCCCCTCCAGGCGAGATGAGGCCCATTTCCTCTGAGGCGTCCCCAGGCTAATCACACCTAGCCTCTGGAACTTCCAAAGGGTCCTTCACACCCTTGCTGCAACTCAAGAAGTTCCCCGACATACCCATCTCCACTCAAGAGGAAGCAGGAGAGTCCCGCCCAATCCAGAGGAGCCCCGTGTCCGCCTCGTAGCTCGAGAAGAGGGATCCTTTCCCTGCGTCGTCGAGAAAGAATTCCCGGCGGTTCCGTCGCATCTCAAGAGGAGGCGCTCTCCACAGGAAAGCTGAGAGGAACTCCAGGGTCATGCCACCATTCCCAGAGTCCCCCAGATGTCTCAGTCTATTCCAGGGAAACCTGTTTTCCCTGCACTGCCTAGACTTTCAAGCCGAGGATTGACTCACGCCATGGTGGCACGTGGGACAACCCTGTGGGAAAGCCTCGTGAGAAAGCCTCATGGGAAAGCCTCGAGGGAAAGCCACAGATCCCTTGATACAAGCGAAGGGAAGCGTGACACTGCTGCTACAGCTCGGGAGGAAAGCGCACTTGCATGCCCACACTCGAGACGAGGACTGGCTCCCCTGGGGAGATTCCATAAGTACCCCAAGATCCATGTCAGCCCTGGAGAGGAATCCTCAGGTTCCGGCACCGACTCCACACAAGGTCTTAGGGCCCGGCATCAGGGGAGAGGAATCCCGAGAGACCCCCGTGCAACTCGTATGGGGACCTGCCTTTCCTGAGGCCACCAGAGCGCGTTCCTGATGTCCCCATCGTAAGTCAAGAGCACCTGCCGCAACTCGAGAAAATCCAGGAGGTTCTCCCTTCCAGGCGAGATGAGGCCCATTTCCGCTGAGGCGTCTCCAGGCTAATCACATCAAACCTCTGGAACTTCCAAAGGGTCCTTCACACACTTGCTAAAACTAAAGAAGTTCGCCGACATACCCGTCTCCACTCGAGAGGAAGCACGAGAGTCCCGCCCACATCTAGAGGAACCCCGTTTCCGCCTCCTAGCTCGAGAGGAGGAAACCTTTCCCTGCATGGTCGGGAAAGAATTCCCGGCGTTCCCGTCGCATCTAAAGAGGAGGCGCTCTCCACAGGAAAGGCGAGCGGAACTCCAGGGTCGTGCCACCATTCCCAGAATCCCCCAGATGTCTCAGTCCATTCCAGGGAAACCTGTTTCCCTACACTGCCTCGACTTTCAGGACGAGGATCCACTCACACCACGGTGGCACGTGGGACAGCCCTTTGGGAAAGCCTCGAGGGAAAGCCACAGATCCCTTGATCCACGCGAAGGAAACCGTGACACAGCTGCTGCAGCTCGGGAGGAAAGCGCACGTGCATGCCCCCACACGAGACAAGGACTGACTCCCCTGTGGAGACCCTAGAAGTACTCCAAGATCCATGTCAGCACTGGAGAGGAATCCTCAGTTTCCGGCACAGACTCCACACAAGGTCTTAGGCCCCGGCACTGACGGGAGAGGAATCCTGAGATGCCCCCCGAGCAACTCGCATGGGGACTGGCCTTTCCTGAGGCCACCAGATCGGGTCCCTGAGTTCCCCGTCCTAAGTCCGTAGCACCTGCTGCAACTTGAGAAAATCCAGGAGGTTCTCCTTCCAGGCGAGATGAGGACCATTTCCTCTGAGGTGTCTCAAGGCTAATCACACCTAACCTCTGGAACTTGCAAAGGGTCCTTCACACCCTTGCTGCAACTCAAGAAGATCCCCAACATATCCGTCTCCACTCGAGAGGAAGCACAAGAGTCCCGCCCAAATTCAGAGGAGCCCCGTTTCCGCCTCCTAGCTCGAGAGGTGTGATCCTTTCCCTCAGTGATCGGGAAAGAGTTCCCAGTGTTCCCGGCGCATCTCAAGAGGAGGTACTCTCCACAGGAAAGGCGAGAAGAACTCCAGGGTCGTGCCACCATTCCCAGAGTCCCCCAGATGTCTCAGTCCATTCCAGGGAAAACTGTTTTCCCTGCAGTGCCTCCACTTTCAAGCCGAGGATCGACTCACACCACGGTGGCACGTGGGACAGCCCTTTGGGAAAGCCTCGTGGGAAAGCCACGAGGGAAAGCCACAGATCCCTTGATACACGCGAAGGGAAGCGCGACACAGCTGCTACAGCTCGGGAGGAAAGCGACGTGCATGCCCCACTCGAGACGAGGACTGGACTCCCCTGGGGAGACTCCAGAAGTACCCCAAGATCCATGTCAGCACAGGAGAGGAATCCTCAGGTTCCAGCACCGACTCCACACAAGGTCTTAGGCCCCGGCATTGATGGGAGAGGAATCCCGAGAGGCCCCCGAGCAACTCGTATGGGGACTGGCCTTTCCTGATGCCACAAGAGCGGGTCCCTGAGGTCCCCGTCGTAAATTGAGAGCACCTGCCGCAACTCGAGAAAATCCAGGAGGTTCTCCCCTCCAGGCGAGATGAGTCCCATTTCCGCTGAGGCGTCTCGAGGCTAATCACACCTAACCTCTGGAACTTCCAAAAGGGTCCTTCACAAACTTGCTGCAACTCAAGAAGTTCCCCGACATACCCGTCTCCACTCCAGAGGAAGCACGAGAGTCCCGCTCACATCTAGAGGAGCCCCGTGTCTGACTCCTAGTTCGAGAGGAGGGATCCTTTCCCTGCGTGTTCTGGAAAGAATTCCCGGCGTTCCCGTCGCATCTCAAGAGGAGGCGCTATCCACAGGAAAGGCGAGAGGAACTCCAGGGTCGTGCCACGATTCCCAGAGTACCCCAGATGTCTCAGTCCATTCCAGGGAAACCTGTTTTCCCTGCACTGCCTCGACTTTCAAGCCGAGGATTGACTCACACCACGCTGGCACGTGGGACAGCCCTGTGGGAAAGGAAATAGTGGGAAAGCCTCGAGGGAAAGCCACAGATCCCTTGATCCACGCGAAGGGAAGCGTGACACTGCTGCTACAGTTCGGGAGGAAAGCGCACGTGCATGCCGCCCACTCGAGACGAGGACTGACTGCCCCTGGGGAGACTCCAGAAGTTCCCCAAGATCCATGTCAGCACTGGAGAGGAATGCTCAGGTTCCGGCACCCACTCCACACCAAGGTCTTAGGCACCGGCATAGATGGGAGAGAAATCCCGAGAGGCCCCCGAGCAACTCGCATGGGGACTGGCCTTTCCTGAGGCCACCAGAGCGGGTCCCTGAGGTCCCCGTCGTAAGTCGAGAGCACCTGCCACAACTCGAGAAAATCCAGGAGGTTCTCCCCTCCAAAAGAGTTAGGCCCATTTCCCCTGAGGCGACTCGAGGCTAATCACACCTAACCTCTGGAACTTCCAAAGGGTCCTTCACACCCTTGCTACATCTCAAAGAAGATCCCCAACATACCCGTCTCCACTCGAGAGGAAGCACGAGAGTCCCGCCCACATACAGAGTAGCCCTGTTTCAGCCTCCTAGCTGGAGAGGAGGGATCCTCTCCCTGCGTGGTGGTGAAAGAATTCCCGGCGTTCCCGTCGGCATCTCAAGAGGAGGCGCTCTCCACAGGAAAGGCGAGAGGAACTCCTGGGTCGTGCCACCATTCCCAGAGTCCCCCAGATGTCTCAGTCCATTCCAGCGAAACCTCTTTTCCCTGCACTGCCTCGAATTTGATGCCGAGGATGGACTCACTCCTCAGTGGCAGGTTGGACAGCCCTGTGGGAAAGCCTCGTGGGAAAGCCTCGTGGGAAAGCCTCGGGGAAAGCCCCTGATCCGTTGATCCACGCGAAGGGAAGCGTGACACTGCTGCTACAGTTCAGGGAGGAAAGCGCACGTGCATGCCCCCACTAGAGACGAGGAATGACTCCACTGGGGAGACTCCAGAAGTTACCCAAGATCCATGTCAGCACTGGAAAGGAATCCTCAGGTTCCGGAACCGACTCCACACAAGGTCTTAGGCCCCGGCATCGACGGAGAGGAATCCCTAAGGCCCCGAGCAAGTCGCATGGGTCTGGCCATTTCCTGAGGCCACAAGAGCGGTCCCTGAGGTCCCCGTCGTAAGTCGAGAGCACCTGCCGCAACTCGAGAAAATCCAGGAGGTTCTCGCCTCCAGGCGAAGATGAAGCCCATTTCAGCTGAGGTGTCTCAAGCTAATCACACCTAACCTCTGGAACTTCCAAAAGGGTCCTTCACACTGCAACTCAGGAAGTTCCCCGTACAATACCGGTCTCCACTGGAGAGGAA
>NW_017215468.1:0-13889 GCF_001704415.2 Capra hircus
GGCTTTCCCCACAGGGCTGTCCCACGTGCCACTGTGTGTGTGAGTCGATCCTCGGTTTGAAAGTCGAGGCAGTGCAGGGAATAAGGGTTTCCCTGGAATGGACTGAGACATCTGGGGGACTCTGGAATGGTGGCACGACCCTGGAGTCCTCTCTATTTTCCTGTGGAGAGCGCCTCCACTTAAGATGCGTTGGAAACGCCGTGAATTCTTTTCCGACCATGCAGGGGAAGGATCAATGCTCTCGAGCTATGAGGCGGAAACAGGGCTCCTCTGGATGTGGGTGGGACACTCGTGCTTCCTCTCGAGTGGAGACGGGTATGTCGGGGAACTTCTTGAGTTGCAGCAAGGGTGTGAAGGACCCTTTGGGAAGTTCCAGAGGTTACGGTGTGATTAGCCTCGAGACGCCTCAGCGGAAATGGGCCTCATCTCGCCTGGAGGGGAGAACCTCCTGGATTTTCTCGAGTTGCGGCAGGTGCTCTCGACTTACGACGGGGACCTCAGGGACCCGCTCTGGTGGCCTCAGAAAGGCCAGTCCCCATGCGAGTTGCTCGGGGGCATCTCGGGATTCCACTACCGTCGATGCCCGGCCTAAGACCTTGTTTGGAGTCGGTGCGGAACCTGAGGATTCCTCTCCAGTGCTGACTTGGCTATTGGGGTACTTCTGGAGTCTCCCAGGGGAGTCAGTCCTCGTCTCGAGTGGGGGCATGCACGAGCGCTTACCTCCCGAGCTGTAGCAGCAGTGTCATGCTTCCCTTCGCGTGAATCAAGGGAACAGTGGCTTTTCGAGCTTTCCTAGAGGCTTTCCCACCAGGCTTTCCCACGAGGCTTTACCACAGCGCTATCCACGTGCCACCATGGTGTGAGTCGATCCTCGGCTTGAAATTTGAGGCAGTGCCGGGAAAACAGGCTTCCCTGGAATGGCCTGAGACATCTGGGCGACTCTGGGAATGGTGGAAGGACCTGGAGTTCCTGACGCCTTTCCTGTGGAAAGCCTACCCTCTTGAGATGCGACGGGAACGCCGGGAATTCTTTCCCGACCATGCAGGGAAAGGATCCCTCCTCTCGTGCTATGAGGCGGAAACGGGGCTCCTCTGGATGTGGGCGGGACTCTCGTGCTTCCTCTCGAGTGGAGACGGGTATGTCGGGGAACTTCTTGAGTTGCAGCAAGGATGTGAAGGACGTTTTCGAAGTTCCAGAGGTTAGGTGTGATTAGCCTGGGGACGCCTCAGAGGAAACGGGCCTCATCTCGCCTGGAGGGGAGAACCTCTGGATTTTATCGAGTTGCGGCAGTTGCTCTCGACTTATGACGGGGACCTCAGGGACCCGCTCTGATGGCCTCAGGAAAGGCCAGTACCCATGCTAGTTGCTCGGGGCCTCGGGATTCTTCTCCCGTCGATGCAGGGGCCTAAAACCTTGTTTGGAGTCGGTGCCGGAACGTGAGGATTCCTCGCCAGTGCTGATGTGGATCTTGGGGTACTTCTGGAGTCTCTCCAGGGTAGTCAGTCCTCGTATCGAGTGGGGGCATGCACGTGCGCTTTCCTTCCGAGATGTAGCAGCAGTGTCACACTTCCGTTCGCGTGTGAATCAAAGCAACTGTGGCTTCCCTCGAGGCTTTCCCACGAGGCTTTCTCTCGAGGCTTTCCCACGAGGCTTTCCACAGGGCTGTCCCACGTGCCACAGTGGTGTGAGTCGATCCTCGGCTTGAAAGTAGAGGCAGTGCAGGGAAAACAGGTGTCCCTGGAATGGACTGGGACATCTGGGGGACTTAGGGAATGGTGGCACGTCCCTGGAGTTCCTCTCGCCTTTCCTGTGGAGATCGCCTCCTCTTGAGATGCACCGGAAACACTGGGAACTCTTTCCCGATCACTGATGGAAAGGATCCCTCCTCTCGAGCTAGGAGGCGGAAACGGGGCTCCTCTGAATTTGGGCGGGACTCTCGTGCTTCCTCTCGAGTGGAGACGGGTATGTTGGGGATCTTCTTGAGTTGCAGCAAGGGTGTGAAGGACCCTTTGTAAGTTCCAGAGGTTAGGTGTGATTAGCCTTGAGACACCTCAGCGGAAATGGTCCTTATCTCGCCTGGAAGGGAGAACCTCCTGGATTTTCTCGAGTTGTGGCAGGTGCTCTCGACTAACGACGGGGACCTCAGGGACCCGCTCTGGTGGCCTCAGGAAAGGCCAGTCCCATGCAAGTTGCTCGGGGGCCTCTCGGGATTCTCTCCCTTCGATGCCAGGCCTAAGACCTTGTTTGGAGTCGGTGCGGAACCTGAGGATTCCTCTCCAGTGCTGACATGGATCCTGGGGTACTTCTGGAGTCTCCCCAGGGGAGTCACTCGTCGTCTCGAGTGCGGGTATGCACGTGCGCTTACCTCCCGAGCTGTAACAGCAGTGTCACGCTTCCCGTCGCGTGGATCAAGGGATCTGTGGCTTTCCCTCGAGGCTTTCCCACGAGGCCTTCCCACAGGGCTGTCCACGTGCCACCGAGGTGTGAGTCGATCCTCGGCTTGAAAGTCGAGGCAGTGCAGGGAAAACAGGTTTCCCTGGAATGGACTGACACATCTGGGGGACTCTGGGAATGTGGCACAACCCGGGAGTTCCTCTCGCCTTTCCTGTGGAGAGCGCCTCCACTTGAGGTGTGACGGGAACGCCGGGAATTCTTTCCCGACCACGCAGGGAAAGGATCCCTCCTCTCGAGTTAGGAGGCGGAAACGGGGCTCCTCTGGATGTGGGCGGGACTCTCGTGCTTCCTCTCGAGTGTAGTCGGGTATGTCGGGGAACTTCTTGAGTTGCAGCAAGGGTGTGAAGGACCCTTTGGAAGTTCCAGAGTTTAGGTGTGATTAGCCTCGAGACGCCTCAGCGGAAATGGGCCTCATCTCGCCTGGAGGGGAGAACCTCCTGGATTTTCTCGAGTTGCGGCAGGTGCTCTCGACTTACGACGGGGACCTCAGGGACCCGCTCTGGTGGCCTCAGGCAAGGCCAGTCCCCATGCGAGTTGCTCGGGGCCTCTCGGGATTCCTCTCCAGTGGATGCCGGGGCCTAAGATCTTGTGTGGAGTAGGTGCCGGAACCTGAGCATTCCTCTCAAGTGCTGAGATGGATCTTGGGGTACTTCTGGAGTCTCCCAGGGGAGTCAGTCGTCGTCTCGAGTGGGGGAATGCACGTGCGCTTTCCTCCCGAGCGAAGCAGCAGTGTCACGCTTCCCTTTGCGTGGATCAAGGGATCAGGGGCTTTCCCTCGAGGCTTTCCCACAGGGCTGTCCCACGTGCCACCGTGGTGTGAGTCGATCCTCCCTTGAAAGTCGAGGCAGTGCAGGGAAAACAGGTTTCCCTGCAATGGCCTGAGAAATCAGGGGGACTCTGGGAATGGGGCCTGATCCTGGAGTTCCTCTCGTCTTTCCTGTGGAGAGCGCCTCCTCTTGAGATGCGACAGGAATGCTAGGAATTCTTTCCGACCACGCAGGGAAAGGATCCCTCCTCTCGAGCTAGCAGTCGGAAACGGGGGCCACTCTGGAAATGGGCGGGACTCTCATGTTACTCTTGAGTGGAGACCGGTATGTCGGGGAACTTCTTGAGTTGCAGCAAGGGTGTGAAGGACCCTTTGGAAGTTCCAGATGTTAGATGTGATTAGCCTCGAGACACCTCAGCGGAAATGGGCCTCATCTCGCCTGGAGGGGAGAACCTCCTGGATTTTCTCGAGTTGTCGGCAGGTGCTCTCAACTAACGACGGGGACCTCAGGGACCCGCTCTGGAGGCCTCAGGAAAGGCCAGTCCCCATGCGAGTTGCTCGGGGGCCTCTCGGGATTCCTCTCCCTTCGATGCCGGTGCCTAAGATCTTGTGTGGAGTCGGTGCTGGAACCTGAGGATTCCTCTGCAGTGCTGACATGGATCTTGGTGTACTTCTGGAGTCTCTCAGGGCAGTCAGTCCGCTACTCCACTGGGGGCATGCACGTGCGCTTTCCTCCCGATCTGTAGCAGCAGTGTCACGCTTCCCTTCGCATGGATCAAGGGATCTGTGGCTTTCCCTCGAGGCTTTCCCACGAGGCTTTCCCACAGGGCTGTCCCACGTGCCACTGTGGTGTGAGTCGATCCTCGGTTTGAAAGTCGAGGCAGTGCAGGGAATAAAGGTTTCCCTGGAATGGACTGAGACATCTGGGGGACTCTGGGAATGGTGGCACGACCCTGGAGTCCTCTCTATTTTCCTGTGGAGAGCGCCTCCACTTAAGATGCGTTGGAAACGCCGTGAATTCTTTTCCGACCATGCAGGGGAAGGATCAATGCTCTCGAGCTATGAGGCGGAAACAGGGCTCCTCTGGATGTGGGTGGGACACTCGTGCTTCCTCTCGAGTGGAGACGGGTATGTCGGGGAACTTCTTGAGTTGCAGCAAGGGTGTGAAGGACCCTTTGGAAGTTCCAGAGGTTACGTGTGATTAGCCTCGAGACGCCTCAGCGGAAATGGGCCTCATCTCGCCTGGAGGGGAGAACCTCCTGGATTTTCTCGAGTTGCGGCAGGTGCTCTCGACTTACGACGGGGACCTCAGGGACCCGCCTCTGGTGCCTCAGGAAAGGCCAGTCCCCATGCGAGTTGCCTCGGGGGCCCTCTCGGGATTCCTCTCCGTCGGATGCCGGGCCTAAGATCTTGTGTGGAGTCGGTGCCGGAACCTGAGCATTCCTCTCAAGTGCTGACTATGGATCTTGGGGTACTTCTGGAGTCTCCCCAGGGGAGTCCAGTCCTCGTCTCGAGTGGGGGCATGCACGTAGCGCTTTCCTCCGAGCTGTAGCAGCAGTGTCACGCTTCCCTTCGCGTGGAATCAAGGGATCAGTGGGCTTTCCCTCGAGGCTTTTTCCCACAGGCTTTCCCACGAGGCTTCCCACAGGCTGTCCCACGTGCCACCACCGTGGTGTGAGTCGATCCTCCGCTTGAAATCGAGGCAGTGCAGGAAAACAGCGTTCCCTGGAATGGCCTGAGACATCTGGGCGACTCTGGGAATGGGGCACTGGATCCTGGAGTTCCTCTCGTCTTTCCTGTGGAAGAGCGCCTCCCTCTTGAGATGCGACGGAAGCTAGGAATTCTTTCCCGACCACGCCAGGGAAAGGATCCCTCCTCTCGAGCTAGAGCGGAAACGGGCTCCTCTGGAATGTGGGCGGGACTCTCGTGCTTCCTCTGAGTGGAGACCGGTATGTCGGGGAACTTCTTGAGTTGCAGCAAGGGTGTGAAGGACCCTTTGGAAGTTCCAGATGTTAGTGTGATTAGCCTCGAGACGCCTCAGCGGAAATGGGCCTCATCTCGCCTGGAGGGGAGAACCTCCTGGATTTTCTCGAGTTGCGGCAGTTGCTCTCGACTTACGACGGGGACCTCAGGGACCCGCTCTGGAGGCCTCAGGAAAGGCCAGTCCCCATGCAGTTGCTCGGGGCCTCTCGGGATTCTCTCCCTGTCGATGCCGGGCCTAAGATCCTTGTGTGGAGTCGGTGCTGCGGAACCTGAGGATTCCTCTGCCAGTGCTGACATGGATCTTGGTGTACTTCTGGAGTCTCTCCAGGGCAGTCAGTCCGCTACTCGATGGCGGCATGCACCGTGCGCTTTCCTCCCGGATCTGTAGCAGCAGTGTCACGCTTCCCTTCGCATGGATCAAGGGATCTGTGGCTTTCCCTCGAGGCTTTCCCCACGAGGCTTTCCCACAGGGCTGTCCCACGTGCCACTGTGGTGTGAGTCGATCCTCGGCTTTGAAAAGTCGAGGCAGTGCAGGAATAACAGGTTTCCCTGGAATGGACTGAGACATCTGGGGGACTCTGGGAATGGTGCACGACCCTGGAGTTCCTCTCTATCTTTCCTGTGGAGAGTCGCCTCCACTTAAGATGACGGGAAACACCGTGAATTCTTTCCCGACCACTGCAGGGAAAGGATCCACATGCTCTCGAGCTAATGAGGCGGAAACCAGGGCTCCTCTGGATGTGCGTGGACACTCGTGCTTCCTCTCGAGTGGAGACGGGTATGTCGGGGAACTTCTTGAGTTGCAGCAAGGGTGTGAAGGACCTTTGGAAGTTCCAGAGGTTAGGTGTGATTAGCCTCGAGACGCCTCAGCGGAAATGGCCTCATCTCGCCTGGAGGGGAGAACCTCCTGGATTTTCTCGAGTTGCGGCAGGTGCTCTCGACTTACGACGGGGACCTCAGGGACCCGCTCTGGTGGCCTCAGGAAAGGCCAGTCCCCATGCAAGTTGCTCGGGGGCCTCTCGGGATTCCTCTCCCTTCGATGCCAGGCCCTAAGACCTTGTTTGGAGTCGGTGCCGGAACCTGAGGATTCCTCTCCAGTGCTGACATGGATCCTGGGGTACTTCTGGAGTCTCCCCAGGGAGTCACTCGTCGTCTCGAGTGCGGGTATGCACGTGCGCTTACCTCCCGAGCTGTAACAGCAGTGTCACGCTTCCCGTCGCGTGGATCAAGGGATCTGTGGCTTTCCCTCGAGGCTTTCCCACGAGGCCTTCCCACAGGGCTGTCCCACGTGCCACCGAGGTGTGAGTCGATCCTCGGCTTGAAAGTCGAGGCAGTGCAGGGAAAACAGGTTTCCCTGGAATGGACTGACACATCTGGGGACTCTGGGAATGTGGCACAACCCGGGAGTTCCTCTCGCCTTTCCTGTGGAGAGCGCCTCCACTTGAGGTGTGACGGGAACGCCGGGAATTCTTTCCCGACCACGCAGGGAAAGGATCCCTCCTCTCGAGTTAGGAGGCGGAAACGGGGCTCCTCTGGATGTGGGCGGACTCTCGTGCTTCCTCTCGAGTGTAGTCGGGTATGTCGGGGAACTTCTTGAGTTGCAGCAAGGGTGTGAAGGACCTTTTGGAAGTTCCAGAGTTTAGGTGTGATTTAGCCTCGAGACGCCTCAGCGGAAATGGGCCTCATCTCGCCTGGAGGGGAGAACCTCCTGGATTTTCTCGAGTTGCGGCAGGTGCTCTCGACTTACGACGGGACCTCAGGGACCCGCTCTGGTGGCCTCAGGCAAGGCCAGTCCCATGCGAGTTGCTCGGGCGGCCTCTCGGGATTCCTCTCCAGTGGATGCCGGGGCCTAAGATCTTGTGTGGAGTAGGTGCCGGAACCTGAGCATTCCTCTCAAGTGCTGAGATGGATCTTGGGGTACTTCTGGAGTCTCCCCAGGGGAGTCAGTCGTCGTCTCGAGTGGGGGAATGCACGTGCGCTTTCCTCCGAGCGAAGCAGCAGTGTCACGCTTCCCTTTGCGTGGATCAAGGGATCAGGGGCTTTCCCTCGAGGCTTTCCACAGGGCTTTCCCACGAGGCTTCCCACAGGGCTGTCCCACGTGCCACCGTGGTGTGAGTCGATCCTCGCTTGAAAGTCGAGGCAGTGCAGGGAAAACAGGTTTCCCTGCAATGGCCTGAGAAATCAGGGGGACTCTGGGAATGGGGCCTGATCCTGGAGTTCCTCTCGTCTTTCCTGTGGAGAGCGCCTCTCTTGAGATGCGACAGGAATGCTAGGAATTCTTTCCCGACCACGCAGGGAAAGGATCCCTCCTCTCGAGCTAGGCAGGCGGAAACGGGGCTCACTCTGGAATGGGCGGGACTCTCATGCTTACTCTCGAGTGGAGACCGGTATGTCGGGAACTTCTTGAGTTGCAGCAAGGGTGTGAAGGACCCTTTGAAGTTCCAGATGTTAGATGTGATTAGCCTCGAGACGCCTCAGCGGAAATGGGCCTCATCTCGCCTGGAGGGGAGAACCTCCTGGATTTTCTCGAGTTGCGGCAGGTGCTCTCGAACTTACGACGGGGACCTCAGGGACCCGCTCTGGTGGCCTCAGGAAAGGCCAGTCCCCATGCGAATTGCTCGGGGGCCTCTCGGGATTCCTCTCCCTTCGATGCCGGGCCTAAGATCTTGTGGAGTCGGTGCCGGAACCTGAGGATTCCTCTCCAGTGCTGACATGGATCTTGGGGTACTTCTGGAGTCTCCCAGGGGAGTCAGTCCGTCGTCTCGAGTGGGGGCATGCACGTGCGCTTTCCTCCCGAGCTGTAGCAGCAGTGTCACGCTTCCCTTCGCGTGGATCAGGGATCTGTGGCTTTCCCTCGAGGCTTTCCCACGAGGCTTCCCACAGGGCTGTTCCCAACGTGCCACCGTGGTGTGAGTCGATCCTCGGCTTGAAAGTCGACGGCAGTGCCAGGGAATAACATGTTTCCCTGGAATGGACTGAGACATCTGGGGGACTC
The DNA here is from genome assembly GCF_001704415.2 of Capra hircus. Classification (NCBI taxonomy): domain Eukaryota; kingdom Metazoa; phylum Chordata; class Mammalia; order Artiodactyla; family Bovidae; genus Capra; species Capra hircus. The sequence goes on from NW_017215468.1 coordinate 8,199, forward strand.
TGGAATGGTTGGCACGACCTGGAGTTCCTCTCGCTATTCCTGTGGAGAGCGCCTCCACTTGAGATGCGACGGAAACGCCGTGAATTCTTTCCCGACCACCAGGGAAAGGATCCCTCCTCTCGAGCTAGGAGGCAGAAACGGGGCTCCTCTGGATGTGGGCGGACACTCGTGCTTCCTCTCGAGTGGAGACGGGTATGTCGGGGGAACTTCTTGAGTTGCAGCAAGGGTGTGAAGGACCCTTTTGGAAGTTCCAGAGTTAGGTGTGATTAGCCTCGAGACGCCTCAGCGGAAATGGGCCTCATCTCGCCTGGAGGGGAGAACCTCCTGGATTTTCTCGAGTTGCGGCAGGTGCTCTCGACTTACGACGGGGACCTCAGGGACCCGCTCTGGTGGCCTCAGGAAAGGCCAGTCCCCATGCGAGTTGCTCGGGGCATCTCGGGATTCCACTTACCGTCGATGCCCGGGCCTAAGACCTTGTTTGGAGTCGGTGCCGGAACCTGAGGATTCCTCTCCCAGTGCTGACTTGGATATTGGGGTACTTCTGGAGTCTCCCCAGGGGAGTCAGTCCTCGTCTCGAGTGGGCATGCACGAGCGCTTACCTCCCGAGCTGTAGCAGCAGTGTCATGCTTCCCTTCGCGTGAATCAAGGAACAGTGGCTTTCCCTCGAGGCTTTCCCTAGAGGCTTTCCCACCAGGCTTTCCCACGAGCTTTACCACAGCGCTATCCACGTGCCACCATGGTGTGAGTCGATCCTCGCCTTGAAATTTGAGGCAGTGCCGGAAAACAGGCTTTCCCTGGAATGGCCTGAGACATCTGGGCGACTCTGGAATGGTGGAAGGACCCTGGAGTTCCTGACGCCTTTCCTGTGGAAAGCCTACCCTCTTGAGATGCGACGGAACGCCGGGAATTCTTTCCCGACCATGCAGGGAAAGGATCCCTCCTCTCGTGCTATGAGGCGGAAACGGGGCTCCTCTGGATGTGGGCGGGACTCTCGTGCTTCCTCTCGAGTGGAGACGGGTATGTCGGGGAACTTCTTGAGTTGCAGCAAGGATGTGAAGGACGTTTTCGAAGTTCCAGAGGTTTAGGTGTGATTAGCCTGGGGACGCCTCAGAGGAAACGGGCCTCATCTCGCCTGGAGGGGAGAACCTCCTGGATTTTATCGAGTTGCGGCAGTTGCTCTCGACTTATGACGGGGACCTCAGGGACCCGCTCTGATGGCCTCAGGAAAGGCCAGTACCCATGCTAGTTGCTCGGGGCCTCTCGGGATTCTTCTCCCGTCGATGCAGGGGCCTAAAACCTTGTTTGGAGTCGGTGCCGGAACGTGAGGATTCCTCGCCAGTGCTGATGTGGATCTTGGGTACTTCTGGAGTCTCTCCAGGGTAGTCAGTCCTCGTATCGAGTGGGGGCATGCACGTGCGCTTTCCTTCCGAGATGTAGCAGCAGTGTCACACTTCCGTTCGCGTGAATCAAAGCAACTGTGGCTTCCCTCGAGGCTTTCCCACGAGGCTTTCTCTCGAGGCTTTCCCACGAGGCTTTCCCACAGGGCTGTCCCACGTGCCACAGTGGTGTGAGTCGATCCTCGGCTTGAAAGTAGAGGCAGTGCAGGGAAAACAGGTGTCCCTGGAATGGACTGGGACATCTGGGGACTTAGGGAATGGTGGCACGTCCCTGGAGTTCCTCTCGCCTTTCCTGTGGAGATCGCCTCCTCTTGAGATGCACCGGAAACACTGGGAACTCTTTCCCGATCACTGATGGAAAGGATCCCTCCTCTCGAGCTAGGAGCGGAAACGGGGCTCCTCTGAATTTGGGCGGGACTCTCGTGCTTCCTCTCGAGTGGAGACGGGTATGTTGGGGATCTTCTTGAGTTGCAGCAAGGGTGTGAAGGACCCTTTGTAAGTTCCAGAGGTTAGGTGTGATTAGCCTTGAGACCCTCAGCGGAAATGGTCCTTATCTCGCCTGGAAGGGAGAACCTCCTGGATTTTCTCGAGTTGTGGCAGGTGCTCTCGACTAACGACGGGGACCTCAGGGACCCGCTCTGGTGGCCTCAGGAAAGGCCAGTCCCCATGCAAGTTGCTCGGGGGCCTCTCGGGATTCCTCTCCCTTCGATGCCAGGCCCTAAGACCTTGTTTGGAGTCGGTGCCGGAACCTGAGGATTCCTCTCCAGTGCTGACATGGATCCTGGGGTACTTCTGGAGTCTCCCCAGGGGAGTCACTCGTCGTCTCGAGTGCGGGTATGCACGTGCGCTTACCTCCCGAGCTGTAACAGCAGTGTCACGCTTCCCGTCGCGTGGATCAAGGGATCTGTGGCTTTCCCTCGAGGCTTTCCCACGAGGCCTTCCCACAGGGCTGTCCCACGTGCCACCGAGGTGTGAGTCCGATCCTCGGCTTGAAAGTCGAGGCAGTGCAGGGAAAACAGGTTTCCCTGGAATGGACTGACACATCTGGGGGACTCTGGGAATGTGGCACAACCCGGGAGTTCCTCTCGCCTTTCCTGTGGAGAGCGCCTCCACTTGAGGTGTGACAGGAACGCCGGAATTCTTTCCCGACCACGCAGGGAAAGGATCCCTCCTCTCGAGTTAGGAGGCGGAAACGGGGCTCCTCTGGATGTGGGCGGGACTCTCGTGCTTCCTCTCGAGTGTAGTCGGGTATGTCGGGGAACTTCTTGAGTTGCAGCAAGGGTGTGAAGGACCCTTTGGAAGTTCCAGAGTTTAGGTGTGATTAGCCTCGAGACGCCTCAGCGGAAATGGGCCTCATCTCGCCTGGAGGGGAGAACCTCCTGGATTTTCTCGAGTTGCGGCAGGTGCTCTCGACTTACGACGGGGACCTCAGGGACCCGCTCTGGTGGCCTCAGGCAAGGCCAGTCCCCATGCGAGTTGCTCGGGGGCCTCTCGGGATTCCTCTCCAGTGGATGCCGGGGCCTAAGATCTTGTGTGGAGTAGGTGCCGGAACCTGAGCATTCCTCTCAAGTGCTGAGATGGATCTTGGGGTACTTCTGGAGTCTCCCAGGGGAGTCAGTCGTCGTCTCGAGTGGGGGAATGCACGTGCGCTTTCCTCCGAGCGAAGCAGCAGTGTCACGCTTCCCTTTGCGTGGATCAAGGGATCAGGGGCTTTCCCTCGAGGCTTTCCACAGGGCTTTCCCACGAGGCTTCCCCACAGGGCTGTCCCACGTGCCACCGTGGTGTGAGTCGATCCTCCCTTGAAAGTCGAGGCAGTGCAGGGAAAACAGGTTTCCCTGCAATGGCCTGAGAAATCAGGGGGACTCTGGAATGGGGCCTGATCCTGGAGTTCCTCTCGTCTTTTCCTGTGGAGAGCGCCTCCTCTTGAGATGCGACAGGAATGCTAGGAATTCTTTCCGACCACGCAGGGAAAGGATCCCTCCTCTCGAGCTAGCAGTCGGAAACGGGGCCACTCTGGAAATGGGCGGGACTCTCCATGTTACTCTTGAGTGGAGACCGGGTATGTCGGGGAACTTCTTGAGTTGCAGCAAGGTGTGAAGGACCCTTTGGAAGTTCCAGATGTTAGATGTGATTAGCCTCGAGACGCCTCAGCGGAAATGGGCCTCATCTCGCCTGGAGGGAGAACCTCCTGGATTTTCTCGAGTTGCGGCAGGTGCTCTCAACTTACGACGGGGACCTCAGGGACCCGCTCTGGAGGCCTCAGGAAAGGCCAGTCCCCATGCGAGTTGCTCGGGGGCCTCTCGGGATTCCTCTCCTTCGATGCGGTGCCTAAGTCTTGTGTGGAGTCGGTGCTGGAACCTGAGGATTCCTCTGCAGTGCTGACATGGATCTTGGTGTACTTCTGGAGTCTCTCAGGGCAGTCAGTCCGCTACTCCACTGGGGCATGCACGTGCGCTTTCCTCCCGATCTGTAGCAGCAGTGTCACGCTTCCCTTCGCATGGATCAAGGATCTGTGGCTTTCCCTCGAGGCTTTCCCACGAGGCTTTCCCACAGGGCTGTCCCACGTGCCACTGTGGTGTGAGTCGATCCTCGGTTTGAAAGTCGAGGCAGTGCAGGGAATAAAGGTTTCCCTGGAATGGACTGAGACATCTGGGGACTCTGGAATGGTGGCACGACCCTGGAGTCCTCTCTATTTTCCTGTGGAGAGCGCCTCCACTTAAGATGCGTTGGAAACGCCGTGAATTCTTTTCCGACCATGCAGGGAAGGATCAATGCTCCTCGAGCTATGAGGCGGAAACAGGGCTCCTCTGGATGTGGGTGGACACTCGTGCTTCCTCTCGAGTGGAGACGGTATGTCGGGAACTTCTTGATTGCAGCAAGGGTGTGAAGGACCCTTTGGAAGTCCAGAGGTTACGTGTGATTAGCCTCGAGACGCCTCAGCGGAAATGGCCTCATCTCGCCTGGAGGGGAGAACCTCCTGGATTTTCTCGAGTTGCGGCAGGTGCTCTCGACTTACGACGGGGACCTCAGGGACCCGCTCTGGTGGCCTCAGAAAGGCCAGTCCCCATGCGAGTTGCTCGGGGGCATCTCGGGATTCCACTACCGTCGATGCCCGGGCCTAAGACCTTGTTTGGAGTCGGTGCCGGAACCTGAGGATTCCTCTCCAGTGCTGACTTGGATATTGGGGTACTTCTGGAGTCTCCCCAGGGGAGTCAGTCCTCGTCTCGAGTGGGGGCATGCACGAGCGCTTACCTCCCGAGCTGTAGCAGCAGTGTCATGCTTCCCTTCGCGTGAATCAAGGGAACAGTGGCTTTCCTCGAGGCTTTCCCTAGAGGCTTTCCACCAGGCTTTCCCACGAGGCTTTACCACAGCGCTATCCACGTGCCACCATGGTGTGAGTCGATCCTCGCTTGAAATTTGAGGCAGTGCCGGGAAACAGGCTTCCCTGGAATGGCCTGAGACATCTGGGCGACTCTGGGAATGGTGGAAGGACCCTGGAGTTCCTGACGCCTTTCCTGTGGAAAGCCTACCCTCTTGAGATGCGACGGGAACGCCGGGAATTCTTTCCCGACCATGCAGGGAAAGGATCCCTCCTCTCGTGCTATGAGGCGGAAACGGGGCTCCTCTGGATGTGGGCGGGACTCTCGTGCTTCCTCTCGAGTGGAGACGGGTATGTCGGGGAACTTCTTGAGTTGCAGCAAGGATGTGAAGGACGTTTTTCGAAGTTCCAGAGGTTAGGTGTGATTAGCCTGGGACGCCTCAGAGGAAACGGGCCTCATCTCGCCTGGAGGGGAGAACCTCCTGGATTTTATCGAGTTGCGGCAGTTGCTCTCGACTTATGACGGGGACCTCAGGGACCCGCTCTGATGGCCTCAGGAAAGGCCAGTACCCATGCTAGTTGCTCGGGCTCTCGGGATTCTTCTCCCGTCGATGCAGGGGCCTAAAACCTTGTTTGGAGTCGGTGCCGGAACGTGAGGATTCCCTCGCAGTGCTGATGTGGATCTTGGGGTACTTCTGGAGTCTCTCCAGGGTAGTCAGTCCTCGTATCGAGTGGGGGCATGCACGTGCGCTTTCCTTCCGAGATGTAGCAGCAGTGTCACACTTCCGTTCGCGTGAATCAAAGCAACTGTGGCTTCCCTCGAGGCTTTCCCACGAGGCTTTCTCTCGACTTTCCCACGAGGCTTCCCACAGGGCTGTCCCACGTGCCACAGTGGTGTGAGTCGATCCTCGGCTTGAAAGTAGAGCAGTGCAGGGAAAACAGGTGTCCTGGAATGGACTGGGACATCTGGGGACT
>NW_017215469.1:0-23986 GCF_001704415.2 Capra hircus
TGACATAGAGAACAATAAAATTCATTAAATTTCATCATTCTGTCAAAACACAAAATTATTTCATTGGCATCCAGTTATACAAAAATATGACATAAAGTTTCATTGATTTGGATGTAATCACAAAGCAGGTAGTCTATGATATGAGCCAAAAAATCAAGTTACAGAAAATATACGCAGTATGACACTACTTTCGTAGACTGCACATTATCAGAAACATATATTGTATATGTGCATAACAAAAGATGCTAGAATTCCATTCTGAGTGTGGATTGACTTAAAATACTTTTGTATTGTTTGCATTCTTTAAATGAATACATATTCTTTTATGATAATTTCAACTCATGTTTCTGCGCTTTCAGTTCCAAGCTTCTCTGGTCTTTGCATGGACACAATTTCTATTCACCACTTAAAGTCCAAATCAAATGTCACCTTAATGTCTCATAAGTAAAAAGCAATTGCTTCATGCCCCAACTTGGTAACACCTTCTACTGAGCCACCTAGGAAGAACCACCTTCTACTTACACACTTCTGTTTTGAAAGTTAACTGAAGGCAGCTGTGTTTTCTTCATTATGATATGTCTGCAACCTCTGCACTTAGCAATTACCTTTTCCTTAGTAGGGCTTAAATATTAAATGAAGGTTCATGCGGTTATAGCTATAATAGCTAGATGAAATTCAAATTGAACACATTTCATCTATTGGAGGGAGAGGGAAATGGCAACCCACTCCAGTATTCTTGCCTGGAGAATCCTGTGGACAGAGGAGCCTGGAGGGCTGCTGTCCATAGGGTTGCACAGAGTCGGACACAACTGAAGCAATTTAGCATGCATGCATGCATTGGAGAAAGAAATGGCAACCCACTCCAATATTCTTGCCTGGAGAATCCTGGGATAGAGGAGACTGGTGGGCTGCCTCTTCTATGGGTCGCATAGAGTCGGACATGACCGAAGCGACTTAGCAGCAGCAGCTGCTGTTATACACTAGCCTGTTATATTATAAACTGGCCTGTCACATCTGTCATATTCCATGCTCCCTGAGAGAGAGGGCTGGAAAATGCTGCCCCTGCCTTCTAGGAACTCAAGGTATATACAGGGAAATGATCACAACTGACTATTGAATACATTTTAAGGTCTTTTGATAGAAGTGAGGACATATTTGAGCACCAAAAACCAGAAAGATGAAGAAAGAGAACAATCTGAGAAGGCAGTAATGAAATTCGATTTGCATTATAAAGGATAAGTAGGATTTCAATAGAGGAAGTGAAGTGAAAGTCGCACAGTCATGTCCGACTCTTTGCGACCCCATGGACTATATGGTCCAGGGAATTCTCCAGGCCAGAACACTGGAGAGGGTAGCCTTTCCCTTCTCCAGGGGATCTTCCCAACCCAGGGATTGAACCCAGGCCTCCCACATTGCAGGTGGATTCTTTACCAGCTGAGCCACAAGGGAAGCCCAACAGAGGAAAGTGAGGTGTGAAGTGGGTTCTAGGCAAAGAGTCTGAAATCACACTCTCATGGGCTGGAGTGGGACCTGCCAGGGAAATAATGCAAAGCAGGTTCAGAGAGGCAGGAGAAACCAAATCATGATGAACCTTGTCACTCCAAGGAGTTTGCATTTGATGCTATAGGTAAGGAAGAGACTGTGATATGCAAAATTTGGTTCTAGGCAGAGTCTGAGATCACACTCTCATGGGCTGGAGCAGGACCTGCCAGGGAAATGGTACAAAGTAGGGTCAGAGAGGCAGGAGAAACCAAATCAAGATGAACCTTGTCACTCCAAGGAGTTTGGATTTGATGCTGTAGGTAATGAAGAGACTATGATATGCAAAATTTGTAAATTAATTAAAGTTTTGTGGGTGTACATGCTAAGTTGGTTCAGTAGTGTCTGTTTATGATCCTATGGACTGTAGCCTGCCAGTCTCCTCTGCCATGGGATTCTCTAGGTATTCCAGGAGTGGGTTGCCATGCTCTCCTTCAGGGGATCTTCCTGACTGAGGGATCGACCCCACATCTCCTATGGCTCCTGCACTGTGCTGGATTCTTTACTACTGAGCCACCAGGGAAGCCCAAGCAAAGTATATTTCAACCCAAACAACTTTCTATGTTTGTTGTTGTTAGATAGCATTATATAAGGGAAAAGGAGGACTGTGTATTGATAAACTTAATTTTTCCCTTAAGTTTGTGGACATGTTTGCCTCACTAATAAGCACATATTTATGTAAACTGCTTCCAAAATAAATGACCTAAAAAGATAAATACCAGTACTGGTTTACATTGTAAATAACCTTAAAACTATAAACATGCTTACATAGACACAATTTTTGGCAAGTAACATCTCATATATACCCTGATTTACTGAGAATATATAGGCAGCAGTAAGAATTATGTGAACTTGAAACAATGGAAAGTAAAGTATGTTAAAAATGACTAGATTCCCAAACTACCTTGATGTATATAAAAGCCATATATTAAAAGTTCACAGCACACCAAACATAACACTCAATAGTGAATGGTGAAGCTTTTCCTTGAAGATCAAGAATAAAGCAAGAATTCTTGCTTTTGTCTCCCCTATTCAACACAGTGCTAGAAGTTTTAACAAAGGCACTTGGAGAGGAATTTGACAACAAAGAGAAATAAAAGGCATCTAAACTGGAAAGGGGCTTCTCTGGTGGCTCAGTAGCAAGGAATCCCCCGCAATCCAGGAGACACACGTTCAATCCCTGGGTCAGGAAGATCCAGTGGAGAAAGAAATGGCACCCTAATCTAGCACTCTTGCCTGGAAAATCCATGGACAGAGGAGCCTGGTGGAGTGCAGTCTGTGGGGTCATAAAAGAGCCAGGAATGTCTTAGCAACTATAACAGAAACTGGAAAGAAGAAGTAAAATTATCTCTGTTTAAAGATGATACACTCCTATATGTAGAAAATCCTAAAAAGTTTTTTTTTAACTGTTAGAATTATAAATGATTATAGCAAGATACAAAATCAACATACAAAATCAATGGCATTTCTATACATTACAATGAAAAATATGAAAATGAAATTAAGGAAACAAGTCCATTTATAATAGCATTAAAATATATGAAATTCTTAGGAATTAACCAAGGACTTGCGGGCTTCCCTGGTAGTTCAGATATCTGGTAAGGAATTCACCTGTGATGGAGGAGACCCAGGTTCAATCCCTGGGATGAGAAGATCCCCTGGAGAAGGAAACAGCTATCAACTCCAGTGTTCTTACCTGGAGAATCCCATGGTAGAGAGGAGCCTGTGGGCTACAGTCCATGGGGTCACAAAAGAGTTGGACACAACTAAGTAACTAAGCCCATGAAGAACTTGTACAATGAAAACTACAAAACATTGCTGCAAGAAATTAAAGAAGATATAACTAAATGGAAAGATTTCCCTTGCCCATGAATTGGAAGACGTAACATTTTTAAGATGTCAATACAACCCAAACAGATATACAGATTCAATACAATACCTATCAAATTCCCAAATTCCCAGTGGCTTTCTCTTTCTTTTTTTTTTGTAGAAGTAGAAAAATCCCTGCTAAAATCCATGTAGAATCTGAAAGAGTCTTGAAAGGCTATAACATTCTTAGAAAGCCCAGAAATAGACCCTCACATATATGGTCAAATGACTTTTCACAAGCACCCCAAGACCATTCAATAGGTGATAGTCTTTTCACTAAATGGTCTGGGAAAGCTGGATCTGTTCAGTTCAGTCACCAAGTCATGTCTGACTCTTTTGTGACTCCATGGACTGCAGCACATCAGGCTTCCCTGACCTTTACCATCTCCCAGAGTTTGCTCAAAGTCATGTCCATTAAGTCGGTAATACCATCCAACCATCTTATCCTCTGTTGTCCACTTCTCCTCCTGATTTCAATCTTTCCCAGCATCAGGGCGTTTTCCAATGAGCTGGCTCTTCACATCAGGTGGCCAAAGTATCAGGTGGCCAATAATCCACAGAGAAAAATAAATCAAAACCACAGTGAGACACTACCTCATGGTTTTTCATATGGCCACTATCAAAAAGAGAAAATAACAAGTAATGATGAGGATGTGGAGAAACTGGAATCCTTGTAGTTTTTGGCAGGAATATCAAATGGTGCAGTCACTGTAGAAAACAGTATGGCAATTCCTCAAAAAATTAAATAGAGGAATACCATATGATCCAGCAGTCCCACTTCTGGTTATATATCCCAAAGAATTGAAACAAGATTTCAAATGCATATTTACACAGCCATGTCCATTGCAGGATTCTTCAAAACAGCCAAGAGGAAGGAGCAGCTCTAATGATTTTTGATGGGTGAATGGATAAACAAAGTTTGATACGTATATAAATATGTACGCTGCTAAGTCACTTCATTCGTGTCTGAACTCTGTGCAACCCCATAGACCGCAGCCCACCAAGGCTCCCCTATCCCTGGGATTCTCCAGGCAAGAACACTGGAGTGGGTTGCCATTTCCCTTCTCCAATGCATGAAAGTGAAAAGTGAAAGAGAAGTTGCTCAGTCATGTTCGACTCTTAGCGATCCCCATAGACTGCAGCCTACCAGGCTCCTCCATCCATGGGATTTGCCAGGCAAGAGTAGTGGAGTGGGTTGCCATTGCCTTCTCTGAGGGACACACTACCTGGGGCCAAAACCTCTAGGAGAGTGCATGATGCACCTCAGACTGTAATGGCAAGTCTCTAACATCACAGGCATTCCCGAGTACATCCAAAGTGGCGGCTGCCTTACCCCCTCTCTCTCCTGAGCCCAAGTGAGCAAGTGAGCTGTAATAAGCTTCGACCTTTCCCCTTTGTGTGGGTGGGGAACAGACACCAGAGGGACACCAGAAACAGAGCTGGGCCGGAAACCAAAGCAGAACACAAGGGTCTAAGTGATTGGAGAAGAGAAGGGGAATTAGCACCTAAAGCCACAGGTGCAGTGGATTAAATCCCCACAATTTAACCTAAGACTATGGACTTTAGGGGCAAACTGTGGACTTTTGGAGCAAGTAAAAGCTGGAGCAAGGCCAGATCTGAGACTAAGCTGACCCCACACTACACACAACAGGCCCAGAGACATTCCTAGAAATATTGGAGGACTTTGGTATGAGTTTCTTTTGGGTATTCTGGGCTACTGAGTGTTGCTTTCACCAATAATCTTGGGGTTTTGGTCTTCTGTGATGTGTGGCCTGTGAAGTGTTGGTGCTATAGTAAGGGACTGAGCCTGAACTCCTGAAGTGGGAGACCCAAGTCTAGGACTTTGAACCACCAGAGAACTCTCGACACCCTGGAAATTAATCAGTGAGAGCCATCCCAAAAGCATCCACCTCAGCACCAAGACCAGGCCCAGCCCAAAGGCCAGCAAGCTCCAGTGCGGAACACCCCATGACACTTCCTCACAAAAATAGGAACACAGTCCTGCACATTAGCAGACAGGCTACCCAAAACCATACCAAACTCATAGACAACCCAAAACACACTGCTGGATATGACACTGCTCTTCAGAGAGACAGGATCCAGCTCCATTCGCCAGAACATAGGCATAAGTCCCCCATCCAGGAAGTCTTCACAAGACACTGGTCCAATCCCATTCATGGGGGAAGACCCCACAATTGAGAACTATAACCATCTAGCCTGAAGAAAGGAGACCATAAACATAGCAAGTTAAACCAAATGAAAAGACAGAGAAACATGCAGCAGATGAAGAAACATAGTTAAAAACCCATAAGACCAAATGAATGAAGAGGAAATAGGCAGTCTATCTGAAAAAGAATTCAGAGTAATGATAGCAAAAATGATTCAAAATCTTGAAAATAAAATGGAGGCATAGATAAATAGACTAGAGGCATAGATTGAGAAGATGCAAGAAATGTTTAACAAGTATCTGGAAAAATTAAAGAATAGACAATCAGCAATGAACAATACAATAACTGAGATTAAAAAAAATACGTTACAGTGAACCAACAGCAGAATAACTGAGGCAGAAGAACAGATAAGTGAGCTGGAAGATACAATGGTAGATATAACTGAAACAAAGTAGAATAAAGAAAAAGCCATATAAAAGTGAGGACAGTCTCAGAGACAGTCTCTGGAACAATATTAAGTGCAACAACATTTGAATCATAGGGATCACAGAAGAAGAAGACAAAAGGAAAGGGTATAAGAAAGTATTTGAAGAGAGTGTAAATAAAACTTCCCTAAAATGGGAAAGGAAATAGTCACCTAAGACCAGGAACCCAGAGAGTCTATACTAGATAAACCCAAGGAGAAACACACCAAGACATGTATTAACCAAACTAACAAAAATTAAACACAAAGAACAAATACTAAAGGCAGCAAGGGAGGAACTTTTCTGTGGTCCAGTGGCTAAGACTGTGCTCCCAAAGCAGGGGGCTTGGGTTCAATCCCTGGTCAGGGAATTAGATCCCAGATGCTGCAACTAAGAGTTTGCATGCCACAGTGAAGATTGAAGATGCTGTGTGCTGCAACTAAGACCTGGCACAGTCAAATAAATAAATTAATTAATTAATTAAATGTTTTTTAAAAAAATAGCAAGGAAAAAGCGACAATAACATACAAGGGCATCCCCATAAGACTAACTGCTGCTCTTTCAACAGAAACTCTGCAGCCAGAAAAGAGTAGCAATATATACTTGAAGTAATGAAAGAGAAAAACATACCACCAAGATTACTCTATCCAGCAACGATCTCATTCACATTCAAGGGAGAAACCAAAAATCTTTACAGACAAGAAAATGTTAAGAGAATTTAGCACCACCAAACCAGCTCTATAACAAATGCTATAAGACTTTCTCTAGATAGGAAACAGAAGAGAAAGAAAAGGCTTATAAAAACAAACCTGAAATAATAAACCAAATGGTAATAGGATCATACATATCAATAATTGCCTTAAATGCAAATGGGCTAAATGTTCCAACCAAAAGACACAGATTGGCTGAATGGATTAAAAAAAAAAAAAAAGACCCCCTCATGTGCTGTCTACAAGGGACCCACCTCAGACCTAGGAACACATACAGACTGAAAGTGAAGAGCTGGAAAAAGATATTACATGCAAATGAAAATCAAAAGAAAGTGAGAGTAGTAATACTCATATCAGATAAAATCAGTGTTAAAATAAAGACCATTACAAGAGACAAGGAAGGACACAACATAATGATTAAGGGATCAATTCAAGAAGAAGATATAACAATTATAAAAATATGTGCACCCAACATAGAAGCACTTCAATATACAAGGCAAATGCTAACAACTGTTAAAGGGGAAATTGACAGTAACACAATAATAGTGGGGGAATTAACACCCTACTCACAGCAATGGACAGATCATCTGGACAGAAAATTAATAAGGATACACAAGCTTTAAAACAATACACTGGACCAATTGGACCTATTTGATATAGACAAGTCATTTCATTCAGAAAGTTTCTTGTTTTTGAGAAAGATGAATATTAAGGATATGAAATAATAGAACATAAAGTTGATTCAAGCTAAATTACTGGATTCTGGATTTGGTGTTCCAGCTTAGAGGAATAAAAGGGGCTCTGACAATTTGACTAGTTGACTGAAACAAGAACCAACATCATGCCTAGGTACCAGAACTGCTTTCATATATTACAGAGTGTGTGCTTTGTCAACTCTTTGTGACCCCATGCACTGTAGCCTGCCAGGCTCCTCTGTCTATGGGGATTCTCCAGGAAAGAAAACTTGAGTGGGTTGACATTTCCTCCTCCAGGGGATCTTCCCAACTCAGGGATCAAACCCAGGTCTCCTGTATTGCAGGTGGATTCTTTGCCATCTGAGCCACCAGGGAAGCCTATATACTACAGAGGAAGAGATCCAAATCCGTAGAGAAATTTGAATTTTAGGATGGATTCATCATGGTAGACCTGTCCATTCATATCAGAAGTGTCCAGAGGACACATTTTTCATGACAACTGCAAGCAATAAATTTGTGACGGGAGCCCTAAAATCTTTGAAGAGCACAAAGGTCTTCTCTGGAGGTCAGATTATAGTGGGAGCTGCTGCCACTGAATTGGAAACCTACATGCAATGGAGATAATTGGATCCCAGGGTAGCAGCACCAAATAATCAAAGGTGAGACAGACATGGTTACTACAACAGACAGAAGAGTCAAAGCAGAAATCAGAATAGAGTGGCTTGCAGAGACCCATAACATTGGCAAGTTGACCATGGTCACTATTGTCTCAATGTTTGTTTCCCATCAAAATTCTTATATTGAAACCTAAACCCAAGGTGATGGTATTGGGAGGTGGGGTCTTTAGGAGTAATTAGGTCTTGAGGGCAGAGTACTTATAAATGGGATTAGTGCCATTATAAAAATGTCTACAGAGAGATCGTTCGCCCCTTCCACCAAATGAGGGTACAGAGAGAAGCCTGCACTCTGCTACCAACAAGAAGGCCTTCTCCAGAACCCAACATGCTGACACCCTGATTTTGGGTTTCCAGCCCTAAAATCTGAAAAATAAATTTCTGTTGTTTATAAGCCACCCAGTATGTAGTATTTTGTTATAGCAGTACTACTGGACTAAGACAAGATGGGCAATCTATACTTGCTCTGTGTAAGCAAAAGAGCTCTAAATCAAGGGAAAAAAATTCTAACTTAAATTTAAAGAAAGAAAAAAAATAGAGCCATGGTCTCTCAATCAAGTCCCAGACTTGAGCCAGTTTACAGACTACATAACCCTTTGAATGAAAGGAAAGTTGAGGAAGGACCCTGCTACTTTGCCAAAACATTATATTGTTAACCTTTTCCCATAAAGGGACCTATGGCCTTTTATCAGAATGACAATATCTCTTTGGTTGAACAGTCAAAGTACTGGCTTATGGAAGTCAGATGATCAACAGGACTTCAGCTCATCTCCATCTCATCTTGAGTCCAGTAGGTCCTCAAACTCACCCTGTTGCTATTTCCCCAGCCCTGGAATGGACCATTGGAATAACAACTGGCAGAATTACTATATTGTCTCCTGAGTGAAGATCATTATAGTGGCAAAGACCACAAAAGAAACCACCAGTAGAAACCACCAAAGCTGCCTCTGCTCAGAAAAATAGTAAACCAAAAGCAATGACACATTCCTGGAAGGATTGCTGAGATTTAATGCCACCATGATGGACATGAAAGATGAAAGATGCAAAATTTGTGATTTTCACTTCATCCCCATTCATCTCACCTATTTGATCTGTGAAGAAAACAGATCTTGAAAGATGACAGTGGATTATGCTAAGCTCACCCAAGTGATGATTCCAAAGCAGATTTAACAGATGTGGTTTCATTGCTTAAAAGAATTAACACATCCTCTGGTATCTGGTTCACAGCTATTGAACTGGCAAATGTGTCTGTTTGTTTTTTCTCCATACCTGTCATTAGACTGAAAGTGAAAGTTGCTCAGTCATATCTGATTCTTTGCAACCCCATAGCCTGTAGCCTACCAGGCTCCTCTGTCCATGGAATTCTCTAGGCAAGAATACTGGAGAGGGTTGCCACTCCCTTCTCCAGGGGATCTTCCTGACCCAGGGATCAAACTCCAGTCCCCTGTATTGCAGACAGATTCTTTACCATCTGAGCCACCAGGGAAGACCAGCTGGGAAGGCCAGCAATATACCTTCATGGTCCTCCCTCTAGGATATATCAGCTCTCTAGCCCTATGTCATAATTTAGTTCACAGGGATCTTAATCATCTTTCTCTTCATTAAGACATCACATTGGTCACCTGATACTGATGACATTATGTTTATTGGACCTATTGAGCAAGAAGTAACAATAACTATTCTAGACTTATTAAGTAAGATATTTGCTTATCAGAGGGAGGGAAATAAATCTGATATCAGGAAGCATTCTACCTCAGTGAAATTTCAAGGGGTCCAGTAATGCTAAGCATGTCTTTGTAGCCCTTCTAAGGTAAAGGATAAGATGTCATATTTGGTCTTTCCTACAGTCCAAAACAAGATACAGTCCCTAATGGGCCTCTGGATTTTTGTCAGGATGTTCATTTGTGTGTGCTACTCCAACCCATTTACTAAGTGCTCCAAAAAGCTGTTAGTTTGGGGTGGGGCCCAGACCAAGAGAAGGCTCTGCAACAGATCCAGTCTGCTGTACAAACTGCACTGCCATTTGGGCCAGATGATCCAGCAGATCCAATGGTGCTTGAAGCACCAAAGGCAGATAGAGATGCTGTTTGGTGCCTTTGACAAGTCCCCTGTAAGTGGATCACAGCACAGAATTTTAGGATTTTCAAACAAAGCCCTGCCATCCTCTGTGGATTACTGCCCTCTTTTTGAGATACAACTCTTTGTTTGCTACTGGGCCTTAGTAGAGAGACTGAAAACTTAATCAGGAGCCACCAGGAGACCTGAACTCCCCATCATGAACGGAGTGTTACCTGGTCAGAGATTGGAAGGAACATGATTGGGAAACTGGTGAGAAGGAGCTTTAGAGAAGCAGTATGAGGAGTGACTTCATTGAATTGGAGAAAAATGTGAAGATCTTATTTAGTGTCCTGTGTGAATGCTTATCAAAGAGTGACCTCAGCTGTGAAGGATTTTGATAATCGAGTGGTTGGATGACCTCTTCTGTAGATACCAGTCAGTCTCTTACTCCAGCCACTCCTGTCATTGCCCAATGGGTTTATGAAAAAATGGCCATGGTGACAGAAATTGAGGTTACACACTTGCTCAGCAAAATGGACTTCCACTCACCAAGTCCAACCTGGTGACAGCTATTGCTGGGTGGTACATCTGCAAGCAGCAGAGACCAACAGTGTCCCCAGTATGGCAGCATTTCCTGGGGTGATCAGTCAACCATCTGATGGGAGGTTGATTACATTGGACTGCTTCTATAATGGAAGAGAAGCTTATTTTGAAATAGATACATACTGTAGATACAGCATGTCTGACTTGCAAAACTTCTTATAGAATGCCATATCCAACATCATGGTATTCCATACGGCATTGCTTTAGATAAAAGAACACATTTTGCATCAATTCAAGCATGGCAAAGGGTCCATGCTCATGGAATTCGCTATTCTTACCATGTTCCCCACCATCCTGAATCAGCTGGCTTTACAGAACAATAGAATAGCCTTTTGAAGATTCAGCTATTACCAGGTAGGTGGCAATAGCTTATCGGGCTGGGACAAAGCTTTCCAGGAAGCTGTGTATACTTCAGATCAATGTATGTCTAGATAATGAAATCCTTTACCTGATCAATTAGTACTATTAGGTCCTGAGATTAAAGTCAATGGAAAACTATAATGACCTAATTCAGTTAGAACTACTAATAGCTCAGAACTTTCAGGAATTTAGCTTTGGAAGAACCACAGTTAGCTGAGGCACTTTCTGTAAATAAAAGGAATAAACAAAGGGTAGTGGAATAAGGTAGTTATAAATACCAGATATGACCATTATAGACCATTATAGCTATAGAAATTAGGGCTATAATTGTTATGGGATATAATAAATATAAATATGGGCTATAATTGTTATGAGTATTTTTTTCTCATTTTTTATAAATATGTATGTGTACATGTGTGTGAATATGTGTATTAAAGGACTTCACTTTCTTTTCTGGGGAAAATGATTAGTATTTTTGTGGTGTATGTAGCCTCTTCTTAATACTGCATATGACCCTGGAATATCACATAGGATAAATATGGTTGTGTGTAGCCTCTTCTCAATATCGCACAGGAACCAGGAATGTTAGGTCTATGAATCAATGTAAATTGGAAACGGTCAAACAGAAGGCAAGAGTAAACATCAGCATTTTAGGACTCAATGAACTAAAATGGACTGGAATGGGCAAATTTAATTCAGATGACCATTACATCTACTACTGTGGGCAAGAATCCCTTAGAAGAAATGGAGTAGCCCTCATAGTCAACCAAAGAGTCCAAAATGCAGTACTTGGGTGCAGTCTTGCAAACGACAAAATGATCTCTGTTTGTTTCTAAGGCAAACCATTCAATATCACAGTAATCCAAGTTTATGCCCCAAACACTAATACCAAAGAAGCTGAAGGTGAATGGTTCTATGATGACCTACAAGGCCTTCTAGTTCAGTTCAGTTCAGTCACTCAGTCGTGTCCAGCTCTTTGAAATCCCATGAATTGCAGCACGCCAGGCCTCCCTGTCCATCACCGACTCCCAGAGTTCACCCAAACTCATGTTCATCGAGTCAATGATGCCATCCAGCCATCTCATCCTCTGTCATCCCCTTCTCCTCCTGCCTCTAATCCCTCCCAGCATCAGAGTCTTTTCCAATGAGTCAACTCTTCACATGAGGTGGCCAAAGTACTGGAGTTTCAGCTTTAGCATCATTCCTTCCAAAGAACACCCAGGACTGATCTTTAGAATGGACTGGTTGGATCTCCTTGCAGTCCAAGGGACTCTCAAGAGTCTTCGCCAACACCACAGTTCAAAAGCATCAATTCTTCGGTGCTCAGCTTTCTTCACAGTCCAACTCTCACATCCATACATGACTACTGGAAAAACCATAGCCTTGACTAGATGGACCTTTGTTGGCAAAGTAATATCTCTGCTTTTTAGTGTGCTATCTAGGTTGGTCATAACTTTCCTTCCAAGGAGTGAGCATCTTTTAATTTCATGGCTGCAGTCACCATCTGCAGTGATTTTGGAGCCCTCCAAAACAAAGTCTGATACTGTTTCCACCATTTCCCCATCTATTTCCTATGACGTTCTAGAACTAACACCAAAAAAGATGTCCTTTTTATCATAGGGGACTGGAATGCATAAAAGGACATCAAGAGATACCAGGAATAACAGGCAAGTTTGGTCTTGGAGTATAAAGTGAAGTAGGGCAAAGGCTAACAGAGTTCTGACAGGACAATGCTCTGGTCATTGCAAATACCCTCTTCCACCAACACAAGAGAAGACTCTACACATGGACATCATCAGATGGTCAATACCAAAATCAGATTGATTATATTCTTTGCAGCTGAAGATGGGGAAGCTCGATACAGTCAACAATACCAGGAGCTGACTGTACTCAGATCATGAACTCCTTATTGCAAAATTCAGACTTAAATTGAAGAAAGTAGGGAAAACTACTAGACAATTCAGGCATACCTAAATCAAATCCCTTATGATTATACAGTGAAAGTGACAGATTCAAGGGATTAGATCTAATAGACAGAGTGCCTGAAGAACTATGGACCAAGGTTCATAACAGTGTACAGGAGGCAGTGATGAACACAGTCCCCAAGAAAAAGAAATGCAAAAAGGCAAATCGGTTGTCTGAGGAGGCCTTACAAATAGTTGAGAAGAGAAGCAAAAGGCAAAGGAGTAAGGGAAGATATATCCATCTGAATGCAGAATTCCAAAGAATAGCAAGGATAGATAAGAAAGTCTTCTTCAATGGCCAATGCAAAGAAACAGAGGAATACAATAGAATGGGAAAGACTAGAAATCTCTTCAAGAGAATGGGAGATACCAAGGGAACATTTCATGAAAAGATGGGAACAATAAAGGACAGAAATAGTAAGGACCTAACAGAAGCAAAAGATGTTAAGAAGAGGTGGCAAGAATACACAGAAGAACTATACAGAAAAGATCTTAATGACTCAGATAACCACAATGGTGTGATAACTCACCTATAGTCAGACGTCCTAAAGTGCAAAGTCAAGTTGGCCTTAGGAAGCATCACTATGAACAAAGCTAGTGAAGGTGATGGAATTCCAGTTGAGCTATTTCAAATCATAAAAGATGATGCTATAAAAGTCCTTCACTCAATATGCCAGTGAATTTTGAAAACTCAGCAGTGGCCACAAGACTGGAAAAGGTCAGTTTTCATTCCAATTCCAAAGAAAGGCAATCCCAAAGAATGTTCAAGCTACTGCACAATTGCACTCATCTCACAAACTAGCAAAGTAATGCTCAAAATTATTCCAGCTAGGCTACAACAGTACGTGAGCTGAGAACTTCCTGAAGTTCAAGCTGGATTTAGAAAAGGCAGAGGAAGTGGAGATCAAATTGCCAACATCTGTTGGATCATAGAAAAAGCAATAGAATTTCAGGAAACCATCTACTTCTGCTTCACTGATCATGCTAAAGCCTTTGACTGTGTGGGTCACAACAAACTGTGAAAAATTCTTCAAGAGATGGGAATAGCAGACCACCTTACCTGCCTCCTGAGAAATGTGTATGCAGGTCCACAAGCAACTGTTAGAACCAGACATGGAACAACAGACTGGTTCCAAATTGCAAATTGCAAATTTGCAACTGGCTTGCAAATTGCAAACGAAGTACGTGACAGCTGTATATTGTCACCCTGCTTATTTAACTTATAGGCAGAGTACATCATGTGTAATGCCAGGCTTGATGAAGCATAAGCTCAAATCAAGATTGCCAAGAGGAATATAAATTTTAAGCTCAGATATGAAGATGACACCACTCTTATGGCAGAAAGTAAAGAGAAACCAAAGAACCTCTTGATGAAGGTGAAAGAGGAAAGTGGAAAAATTGGTTTAAAACTCAACATTCAGTACTGGCACAAAGACAGACATATAGATCAATGGAACAAAATAGAAAGCCCAGAGATAAATCCACACACATATGGACACCTTATCTTTGACAAAGGAGGCAAGAATATACAATGGAGTAAAGACAATCTCTTTAACAAGTGGTGCTGGGAAAACTGGTCAACCACTTGTAAAAGAATGAAACTAGATCACTTTCTAACACCGTACACAAAAATAAACTCAAAATGGATTAAAGATCTAAATGTAAGATCAGAAACTATAAAACTCCTAGAGGAGAACATAGGCAAAACACTCGCAGACATAAATCACAGCAGGATCCTCTATGATCCACCTCCCAGAATTCTGGAAATAAAAGCAAAAATAAACAAATGGGATCTAATTAAAATTAAAAGCCTCTGTACAACAAAGGAAAATATAAGCAAGGTGAAAAGACAGCCTTCTGAATGGGAGAAAATAATAGCAAATGAAACAACTGACAAACAACTAATCTCAAAAATATACAAGCAACTTCTGCAGCTCAATTCCAGAAAAATAAACGACCCAATCAAAAAATGGGCCAAAGAACTAAATAGACATTTCTCCAAAGAAGACATACGGATGGCTAACAAACACATGAAAAGATGCTCAACATCACTCATTATTAGAGAAATGCAAATCAAAACCACAATGAGGTACCACTTCACACCAGTCAGAATGGCTGCGATCCAAAAATCTGCAAGCAATAAATGCTGGAGAGGGTGTGGAGAAAAGGGAACCCTCCTACACTGTTGGTGGGAATGCAAACTAGTACAGCCACTATGGAGAACAGTGTGGAGATTCCTTAAAAAATTGCAAATAGAACTACCTTATGACCCAGCAATCCCACTTCTGGGCATACACACGGAGGAAACCAGAATTGAAAGAGACACATGTACCCCAATGTTCATCGCAGCACTGTTTATAATAGCCAGGACATGGAAACAACCTAGATGTCCATCAGCAGATGAATGGATAAGAAAGCTGTGGTACATATACACAATGGAGTATTACTCAGCCGTTAAAAAGAATTCATTTGAATCAGTTCTGATGAGATGGACGAAACTGGAGCCAATTATACAGAGTGAAGTAAGCCAGAAAGAAAAACACCAATACAGTATACTAACACATATATATGGAATTTAGGAAGATGGCAATGACGACCCTGTATGCAAGACAGGAAAAAAGACACAGATGTGTATAACGGACTTTTGGACTCAGAGGGAGAGGGAGAGGGTGGGACGATTTGGGAGAATGGGAATTCTAACATGTATACTGTCATGTAAGAATTGAATCGCCAGTCCATGTCTGACGTAGGGTGCAGCTTGCTTGGGGCAGGTGCATGGGGATGACCCAGAGAGATGTTGTGGGGAGGGAGGTGGGAGGGGGGTTCATGTTTGGGAACGCATGTAAGAATTTAAGATTTTAAAATTAAAAAATAAATAAATAAATTTAAAAAAAAAAAAAAAAAAACTCAACATTCAGAAAACTAAGATCATGGCATCCAGTCCCACCATTTCATTGCAAATAGATGAGGAAACATTGGAAACAGTAACAGACTTTATTTTCTTGGGCTCCAAAATCACTGCAGATGGTGACTGCGGCCATGAAATTAAAAGATGCTTGCTCCTTGGAAGAAAAGCTGTGACTAACCTAGACAGCATATTAAAAAAGCAAAGACATTACTTTGCTGACAAAGTTCCATCTAGTAAAAGCTACAGTTTTTCCAGTAGTCATGTATGGATGTGAGAGTTGGACCATAAGGAAAGCTGAGTGCTGAAGAACTGATGCTTTTGAACTGTGGTATTGGAGAAGACTCTTGAGAGTCCCTGGGACTGCAAGGAGATCAAGCCATTCAATCCTAAAGGAAATCAGTGAATATTCATTGGAAGGACTGATGCTGAAGCTGAAGCTCCAATACTTTGGCCACCCGATGCAAAGAACTGACTTACTGGAAAAGACCCCGATGCTGGGAAAGATTGAAAGCAGGAGGAGAAGGGGACAACAGTGGATGAGATGGTTGAATCATGTCACCAACTCAATGGGCATGAGTTTTAGCAAGCTCTGGGAGTTGGTAATGGTCATGAAAGCCTGGCGTGCTGCAGTCCATGAGGTCACAAAGAGTTGGACAGACTGAGAGAGTGAACTGTACTGAGCCTCTTCTCAAGGACGTGTCAGTATCCTGGGAGTATAACTTCCTAAATGATCTACTATTTTATGGTAAGTCACATATTTACTTATACATGTGGTCAGATCTGCTACCGTTTTCCAAAGAGGGAAATGAACACTGATAGCATCAGGAGTCAAACTATCAAAAAATTCTGCAATAAAATTAACTGAAACTTCTGAGTGGACCACAGAAATAGAAAATTCATGCCTTTGGCCTAGCAAATCTACAAGAGAAGTGTCCTCTATGGGTACTTATTGTAAAGAGGCTGGTAAATGCTGGAATACTTAAGTACAGTTTTAACAAGTGAAGGGTATAAAAGGATGAAAGTGCATAGAAAGCAAAAGTAAAGAGAAGACATTCAGTTTTGGCACTTGATAGGTCTCCAGGTCCTGCAGGTTAAATTCATTTGAGCATTTAAGCTCTGTGCAGTATGTACCATCTTTGCTTTTTCCACTGGAGACCACAGCTAGATATTTTTCCTCACCACATATTGACTGCCAAGATCCAGAGACAAAGAGAGATGTCCTAGAGAGAAAAAACTGCATTGATCTGCTTGTAGATTCAACTGATGAACTCTAGCTTCTTTTCCTGATGGTCTGCTACCCTGGGAGATGGACACTGGGAATATACACTCACTTTGTGGGCCATAGCACAGAATGGGGCCACAATACAACTACTGAATTAAGCACAGCACAACATGTCTTCATCCAAAAGACACACTCACATCTCAGTTCTCAGTTCTATCTCTGGTTATGTTCTGGACTCAGCCTGTGACCCTATCAGGTTTATCCCATATCAATCTCTTGCCCCTTTTCCTTCTTATCTATTTCTGTTACTTACACCTTGTCAAGGATATCATCCCTTGCCTGGATTGCGGCAGTTACCTCCTAATTAATCACTAGTATATTCTTTCTAAAAATCAAGTTTTACCTTGGTAAGATAAATAGTAACCTACACAAACAAAAGTTTTACTATTTTAAGACAAGTTCATACAATTCTCTTGCACAGGTCTTGCTACCACCTTTGGTTGACCCAACATACATCTTCAATTTGATGTATGTATGTAACAAAACTCTGTTAGCCTTTGTCCTGCTTTATTTTGTACCCCAAGACCAAACTTGCCTGTTACTCCAGATATCTCTTGACTTCTTACTTTTGCATTCCAGTTCCCTATGAAAAAAAGGACATCATTTTTGGTGTTAATAGATGCTTTTGAACTGCAGTGTTGGAGAAGAATCTTGAGAGTCCCTTGGACTGCAAGGAGATCCAACCAGGAAAGGAAATCAGTCCTGGGTGTTCATTGGAGGGACTGATGTTGAAGCTGAAACTCCAATACTTTGGCCACCTGATGCAGAGAGCTGACTCATTTGAAAAGACCGATGCTGGGAAAAGATTGAGGGGAGGAGGAGTGGGGGACGGCAGAGGATGAGATGGTTGGATGGCATCACCGACACAATGGACATGGGTTTGGGTGGACTCTGGGAGTTGGTGATGGACAAGGAGGCCTGGCACGATGCAGTTCATGGTGTTGCAAAGAGTCAGACACGACTGAGCGACTGAACTGAACTGAACTAAAAGGTCTTGTAGGTCTTCATAGAACTTGTCAACTTTAGCTTCTTTGGCATCAGTGGTTGGAGCATAGACTTGGATTACTGTTATGTTGAACAGCTTGCCTTGGAAATGAATGGAGATCATTTTCTGTTATTTTTAAGACTGAACCCAAGTACTGTATTTCAGACTCTTTTGTTGACTATGAGGGCTACTCCATTTCTTCCAAGTGATTCTTGCCCACATTAGTAGATATAATGGTTGTCTGAATTAAATTTGTCCATTCCCATCCATTTTAGTTCACTGATTCCTAAAATGTAGATATTCAATCTTGCCGTCTCCTGCTTGACCACAGCCAATTTACCTTGATTCATGGACCTAAACATTTCCAGTTTCTATGCAATATTGTTCTTTACAGTATCAGATTTTACTTTCACCAGCAGACACATCCATACTGAGCATTTTTTCTACTTTTGCTCAGTCTCTTCATTCTTTCTGGAGTTATTAGTAATTGCCCCTCTGCTCTACCCCAGTAGCATATTGGACATCCTCAGATATCAGCCTAGAGTCTTACAAAACAAGCCTTTCTAAGGATGATGTCTCAGACCTGCTATATTAACTCTTTCCAGCACAATGCATTCCCTTGGCCTTTCACCAAACTGTCTTTATAACAAAATACTTATTATAGGACCTCTTGCAGCAGAATAAGGCCAAGCTTCATTATTGATCTGTGTCATGTCCTCCTCAGTCATGAGTTAAAACAAACCTGATTAAAAGTAAAAACAAAATAAACAAATGGACCTAATTAAACTCAAAAGCTTTTGTACAGGAAAGGAAACCATAAGAAAAATGAAGACAACCCACAGAATGAGAGAAAATATTTGCAAACAATGAGACTGACAAGGGATTAATCTTTAACACAAATAATCCATGTGGCAAAATATCAAAAAAAAACAAATGACCCCGACAAAAAACCTATATATAGAAAACTATAAAACACCAATGAAAGAAATCAAATATGACACAAATAGATGGAGAAATATACCATGTTCATGGGTTGGAAGAATCAATATAGTGAAAATGAGTATACTACCCAAAGCAATCTATAGATTCAATGCAATCCCTATCAAGCTACCAACAGTATTTTTCAGAGAACCAGAACAAATAAATTTCACAATTTATATGGAAATACAAAAAACCTCGAATAGCCAAAGCAATCTTGAGAAAGAAGAATGGAACTGGAGGAATCAACCAGCCTGACTTCAGACTATACTACAAAGCTACAGTCATCAAGAAAGTATGGCAATGGCACAAAGACAGAAGAATAGATCAATGGAACAAAATGGAAAGCCCAGAGATAAAGCCACGCACCTTATGGACATATAATCGTTGACAAAGAAGGCCAAGAATATACAATGGAGAAAAGACAATCTCTTTAACAAGTGGTGCTGGGAAAACTGGTCAACCACTTGTAAAATAATGAAACTAGAACACTCTTACACTACACCCAAAAATAAACTCAAAATGGATAAAGATCTAAATGTAAGACCAGAAACTATAAAACTCCTAGAGGAAACATAGACAAAATACTCTCTGACATAAGTCACAGCAGGATCCTCTATGGCCCACCTCCAGAATATGGAAATAAAGCAAAAATAAACAAATGGGATTAATTAAAATTAAAAGCTTTTGCACAACGAAGGAAACTATAAGCAAGGTGAAAAGACAGCCTTCAGAATGGGAGAAAAATAATAGCAAATGAAGCAACTGACAAAGAATTAATCTCACAAAATATACAAGCAGCTTCTGCAGCTCAATTCCAGAAAAAATAAACAACCCAATCAAAAAATGGGCCAAAGAACTAAACAGACATTTCTCCAAAGAAGACATACAGATGGTAACAAACACATGAAAAGATGCTCAACATCACTCATTATCAGAGAAATGCAAATCAAAACCACCAATGAGGTATCATCTCACGCCAGTCAGAACAGCTGTTATAAAAAAGTCTACAAACAGTAAATGCTGGAGAGAGTGTGGAGAAAAGGGAACCCTCTTACATTGTTAGTGGGAATGCAAACTAGTACAGCCACTATGGAGAACAGTGTGGAGATTCCTTAAAATGCTAGAAATAGAACTGCCATACAACCTAGCAATCCCACTGCTGAGCATACACACCAAGGAAACCAGAATTGAAAGAGACATGTATACCCAATGTTCATCGCAGCACTGTTTATAACAGCTAGGACATGGAAGCAACCAGATGTCCCTCAGCAGATGAATGGATAAGAAAGCTGTGGTACATATACACAATGGAGTATTACTCGACCATTAAAAAGAATGCATTGAATCAGTTCTAATGAGGTGGATGAAACTGGAGGCCTAATACACAGAGTGAAGTAAATCAGAAAGAAAAACACCAATACAGTATATTAATGCATGTATATAAAATTAGAAAGATGGTAATGATGACGCTATATGCAAGACAGCAAAAGAGACACAGATGTAAGAACAGACTTTTGACTCTGTGAGAGAAGGCAAGGTGGAGTGATTGAGAAAATAGCACTGAAATATGTATATTACCATATGTGAAATAGATCGCCAGTCCAGGTTCGATGCATGAGACAGGGCTGGTGCACTGGGATGACCCTGAGGGATGGGATGGGGAGGGAGGTGGGAGGGTGTTCAGGATGTTCATGTACACCCATGGCTGATTCATATCAATGTATGGCAAAAACCGCTACAGTATTGTAAACTAATTAACCCCAAATAAATAAATAATTTAATTTTTTTAACGAGTGGAAGACCTAAATAGACATTTCTCCAAAGAAGACTTACAAATGGCCAGAGACACATGAAAAGATGCTCAGCATCACTAAGTATTGCTGCTGCTGCTGCTGCTGCTAAATAGCTTCAGTCGTGTCCGACTCTGTGCGACCCCAGAGATGGCAGCCCACCAGGCTCCCCGTCCCTGGATTCTCCAAGCAAGAACACTGGAGTGGGTTGCCATTTCCTTCTCAATGCATGACAGTGAGAAGTGAAAGTGAAGTTGCTCAGTCGTGTCCGACTCTTAGTGACCCCATGGACTGCAGCCTACCAGTCTCCTCTGCCAATGGGATTTTCCAGGCAAGAGTACTGGAGTGGGTTGCCATTGCCTTCTCCTCACTAAGTATTAGAGAACTGTAAATCAAAACTATGATGAAATATCACCTCACACCAGTCAGAATGGCCATCATCAAAAAGTCTATGAAAAATAATTGTTGGAGAGAGTATGGAGAAAAGGGAATTCTCCTACACTGTTGGTGAGAATATAAATTGGCACAACCACTATGGAGAAAATTTGGAGTTTACTTTAAAAACTAAGAATAGAGCTACCATATGATCCAACAATCTCATTCCTGAGCCTATATTCAGAGAAAAACGTGGTTCAAAAGGATATAAGAACCCCAGTGTTCATTGCAGTGCTGTTTACAATAACCAGGACATGAAGCAACCTAAATGTCTATTGACAGAGGAATAAATAAAGATGATGTGGTACATACATGCAATGGAGTTGATCTCAGGTTGCCTTGACCTGCAGCAGCTTGAAGCAAGATTTCAATCCCCAGCCAGAGATTGAAGTCAGGCCATAGCAGTGAGAGTATTGAATCTTAACCACTAGACCACTAGGGATCAGTGGCCAGTGACAAGGTCCTGGCCTGTGAGCTGCGTAAAAAGCAAATTTCTACTTCAAGATAGAAAGTAGTAAAGTGCTTATTAGGAAAAAGAGTACTTGCGGATAGACACACAAGTGGGCTCAGAAAGTCATGCCCTCAAGGTAGCTTGAATCATTATATGGGCATTTCTTCCAGGTTTCCTTTGGCCTATGATCTTGCTTTGCCTGGTTTTGAGTCCATATCTGATATATCTCAGGGTCCTTCCATGTGAGCATGTGGCATCTCTTAGCCAAGGTGGATTCTAGCAAAGAGGCCTATGTATGGGTTGACATCACCTACTATGGGGTGGTATCTTCTCCCTTTTTGACCTTCAAGGAGCCTTTCTGCCCATGTATAGTGGAGAGGTCTCCTTGTCTTTGAAAATGAAGAATATGTGGTCTTTCATCTCTTATCTGGGCAGGGCTTAGTTCCTCCTCCTCTTCATCTTGGAGCATCTGCCCAAGGGGACAACTCCAGCCGTTTGGTGTGGGACCCATTTATCTCCTGCCTCAGAATATTACTCAGGCATTGAAAAGAATGAAATAATGCCATTTGCAGCAACACAGATGGATCTGGAGGTTTTCAGACTAAATGAAGTAAGTCAGACAAAGAAAGATAAATATCATATGGTATCATTTACAGGTAGAATCTTTTAAAAAAGATACAAATAAACTTCTTTACAAAAGTGAAACACTCACAGACTTAGACAACAAACTTCTGGTTACTGGGTGGGGGTGGAGGAAAGGGTGAGAGGAGGAGGATAGACAGGGAATTAGGGATGGACTTGTACACACTACTATATTTAAAACAGATAACTAACAAGGACCTACTGTATAGCACAGAGAACTCTGCTCAAAATTCTACAATAACCTAAATGGGAAAATAATTTGAGACAGAATAGATACTTATACATACATAACTGGGTCACTTTGCTGTACACCTGAAACTAACTCATCATTGTTAATCATATTCCAATATAAAATGAAAATTAAAAAAAAAAAAATCCCACCAATTGTAAAGCTCTACTTTGAAAAAAAGCAGGTATCTTCCTCCTCAAGTTTCTGTATGAATCTTCTTTGGTGACCTAAGGCATAAATTTAAGCACAGAATAACCCTGGCCAATAAATTGGAGTTGACCTAAATGCCTCCAGCTGAGGCAGTGTCATAACCACCAGGGGATAAACATAAACAGTACAACCCCCAAGACACAGTTAAATCATTAGTGCACCCCAAGCAGGACACAAAGTACTGCCGCAGTCCCCAGCCATGGGATTTCTAGTTCAGATGGAAATTTTTAGTGTGAGTCCTTGATTTTAGAGGGGCTGCAAGGAGGCGGTCAGTTCCAGTTTAGCATGTGTGTTTTGAATTAAAGTGAGAATCTGAGGCCACCCACATTGTCCTGTTGCCAATACCACTGTGAGTGATCAAATTTCAGCAGGTCAGTCTGAATTCAGAACTTTCTCAGTGGCTTGGAAAGTATGCAACAGGAGTTTTCCTTCTGAAGAGAGGAAGAATTCCTGAAGGGTTTTGAAAAACAAGATGATTAATTCGCCACTCCCTGTCCCCCATCCCTATATGCCTCCCAGATCCTACTGGGTTTTTTATTTTTTCCACTCTTGTTGCAAAATCAGTGTGTCCTTTTAAATCATTGTAACATTACATTTTTTAAATTATTACCTATTCTAATCCAGACATTTCATTAGGAAGAGTTGTATGCAGAGGAATAAAATATTTTCATAGTAAAACATTTTTATATAGCTTTAGCTAGAAAGACATGTTCAGGAATCAGTCAGGAGAAAGTTTTGAATTTTGAAAAATTGAAAAATGGGTTTTCACAACCTTCCCCAACCTGATGAAGTATCCAGTGAGCATCTAGAAAAAATTAATCCATTTTGGGGGTAACTCGCCTAATGATCAACTTGCTTTACTAAAGTACGTGTACCAGGAGAAGGACAAGGAAAGTTGGGTCAGTTATCCGTCTGTTGTTGCAAACTGCAACCAATCCAGTAAGGCAATATAAATCAACAACAGTGAGC